>NC_087206.1:83917307-84012307 GCF_015104395.2 Macrobrachium nipponense
CACTGTTTGTTGTCGTGATTGCTCGTCCGAGTCGTTTGTTTATTTTTTTTAATGATGTATGTTTTATTATTTATGGATCTGTTTGTGTTCGCCTTTTGTTTATTTTATAAATGAAAGTATTACGATTTGTCTGTCTCGCTTGTTTGTTCGATAGACGAATATCACTTTCATGTATACATTTTCATGTATACGTGAAGTGTGACTTTTTGTTTTCGTTTTTGCCGAGTGAAAGTCGTGTCCGTTCACATTTCGGTGGGTTTGACTTTCATTTCGTCGTGCACTAAGAAGCTCTGGGAACGTATACGTAAATAAAAAATAATAAAAAACATTGCATCCTTGATACGAGCATACCTTATCTTTTATATCTTATCGAGAGCAGAAAAGAATGCGAAGCTGTGTATTCAAGTTTATGTTAAGTGTACCAGCTTAACGCTTTCCTTGCGTATTTGTGTAGCGCGTGTTAAATCGTAAAAGTTGGAGTGCGTGTTAATCTCAGTGTTCGAAATGAGCCTCGTTTTACTAACTTAAACGTTACATAAGGAAGACGTGAATGCTTTTAAGTTGACTTTGTAGCGACGCTTAGGTCTTTCAGGGAAGAATTTATTATGACTCAACATTTGAACACGAGTAATTTTGGTGGTTTTCCGAGTCATGTGATAATTGCTGGATAACAGAATTACAAAAAAAGTGTCAGCAGAGTGACGTTAATGCTTTTAAAGTAACTTCATCGCGACATTTATTTGAGAGAAAAATTTATTAAGATTCAGCTTATAAACTTAAACCTAAGTAATTTTATTGGTTTGCCAAATAAAATGTTGTAATCATTTCTGAATAACAGAATTAGATAAAAGTTACGGTAGAATAACGTGAAACCTTGAAGGCGATTGATAGTAACGTATATTCGAGAGAAGAATTTATTATGATTCAACATATGAACATAAGTAATTGTGTGGGTTTTCTAAGTCAAGAATGCTATTAGATGCTGAATGATATCCGTATGTTATGAACACTAGACGTGAATCCTTCAAGGCTATTGATAGTAACTTATATCCGAAAGAAAAATTCAGTACGACTCAACTGGTTTTCCAATTTGAACATTCTAACAAACGTTGATTTATATCCACATTTCCTAAACCTTTATAAATAAACCTCAGAACACTCTGAACACAATTACAGCCGTCGTTACGGATCCTCCTCCTCCTCCTCCTCCTCCTCCTCCTCGTTGTTGTTTGTTGGTGAGGAAATTCTCCGAACTTGAGTACGGTGAGGAGGCTTCCGGAAATAGCATTCTTACTAGTTAACCTCTTGGGAATGACGAGGGTGGGGTAACCTGTTCCTTGTTGATGAGGAGTCCTGCTGGACTTCAGGGGACTTCATTAGGCTTGAGGGGGCTTCAGGGGATTTCAGGGGACTGCGTTTGACTTTAGGAGATTTGTTAAATGAGTCAAGTTGGTGGACTTCACTGGACTTCAGGGAACTTCATTAGACTTCAGGGGACTTCAGGAGACTCACTGGATTCAGGGAACTTCATTAGGCCGTTACTTTCAGGACTTGATTCGACGTCAGGAGACTTCAACTGGACTCAGAACTTGATTAGGCTTCAGGGGACGTTTAGTAAAATTCAGTGAACTTGATTTCAACGTCAGGGAACTTCATTAGGCTTCAGGGGACTTTAGTAAACTTCACGTGACTTGATTCAACGTCAGGGAACTTCATTATACTTCAGGGGCCTTCAGTAAACTTCAGGGGGCTTAATTCGACGTCAGGAGACTTCACTGGACTTCAGGGAACTTCATTAGACTTCAGGGGACTTCAATAAACTTCAGGGGGCTTGATTCGACGTCAGGGGACTTCAATGTATGTCAGGAAACTTCATTGGACTTCAGGGGAATTCAGTAAACTTCATGAGGCTCAAATCGACGTCAGGGGACTTCAGGGAACTTCATTAGACTTCAGGGGACTTCAGTAAACTTCAGGGGGCTTGATTCGACTTCAGGAGACTTCATTGTACGCCAGGGAACTTCAGGGAACTTCATTTGACTTCAAGGGACTTCAGTAAACTTCATGAGGTCTCAATTCGTCTTCTGGGGACTTCACTGGACTTCAGGGAATTTCATTAAACTTCATGGGACTTCAATAAATTTCAGTGGGCTTGATTGGACTTGAGGGGATGTAAGTGAATTTCATAGGACTTCAGGAGATTTCTTTATTAAAGGGACTTGAAAAGGAAATTTCAGGTAACTTAGGGGATTTCAGGGACTTCAAGGACTTAAAAGGGGATTTCAGGGGACTTAGAGGGATTTTAGAGGACTTAAGGGGATTTCAGTAAATGTATCATTAACCGTCAGTTAAATGTTGTAGAATTAGTTGTCAGTTAAATGTTGCATAATTAACTGTCTGTTAAATATTGTAGAATTAATTGTCAGTTAAATATTGTAGAATTAACTGTCAGTTAAATGTTGTAGAATTAACTGTCAGTTAAATGTTGTAGAATTAACTGTCAGTTAAATGTTGTAGAATTAACTGTCAGTTAAATTTATCATTAACCGTCAAATAAATTGTTGTATAATTAAATGTCAGTTAAATATTGTAGAATTAACTGTCAGTTAAATGTTGTAGAATTAACTGTCAGTTAAATGTTGTAGAATTAACTGTCAGTTAAATGTTGTAGAATTAACTGTCAGTTAAATTTATCATTAACCGTCAAATAAATTGTTGTATAATTAACTGTCAGTTAAATATTGTAGAATTAATCAGTTAATTGTTATACAATGCACTGTCGAGTTAAGTGTATCGTTAACTGTCAGTTAAATGCTACATAATTAACTTTCAGACAAAATGTTGCATACTTAACTGTCTGTTAAATGTTGTATAATTAACCGTCAGACAAATATTGTATGATCAGCTGTCAGATAATGTCGTATCATTAACATGAGAACATCAGCCCCAGCAAACAAGATTCGGTTCAATCAAGAATATATTTTTGCACAAATATTATTTTCTTGGCGGACTGTAATTGTACTATATTTACCTATCAGATGCTTGATTGACTGGCTTGCATTAACGTGGCGTAACGGGAACAAGATTATAGGGGTCCTGTGTTGGATATATTCATGTATCTTGTTATAGGTATCGTTGAGAATATGAGCAATTTTTTTTAAGGTTAGTGAGGAGGGAGTTGTAAATGGGCAGTTGTTGGGCGTTGCTCAGTTTTGGCGAGCGTTTGAATATCCCGTGTGTGTGTGTGTGTGTGTGTGTGTGTGTGTGTGTTTTTTACGACGTTCGCAATAAAAGGTTCCATGTCTATCCCAAGTTGTATTCATCGGGAAAAAACACGGAGTGTGAACATTACTTAGAGTAAGAAAAAGTGTATTTTACTGAGAGTTTAAACCTTAGACTGACCGTTGCTTGAATAAAGCTCTTGAAGAAAATAGTTTTTATTTTACTGAGAGTTTAAACCGTAGACTGACCGTTGCTTGAATAAAGCTCTTGAAGAAAATAGTTTTTATTTTACTGAGAGTTTAAACCTTAGACTGACCGTTGCTTGGATTAAGCTCTTGAAGAAAATAGTTTTTATTTTACTGAGAGTTTAAACCTTAGATTGACCGTTGCTTGAATAAAGCTCATAAAGAAAATAGTTTTTATATTTCTGAAAGTTTGAACCTTAGACTGATCGCGGCCAGAATAAAGCCTATAAAGAAAATAGTTTTTATTTTACTTAAGAGTTTGAACCGTAGACTTTGATCGCTGCCAGAATAAAGCTTATTTTTTTTACGAAAATAGTTTTTATACTTTATATGAAACTTACTCAAACTTCTTTTTATCGAGGACCAGAGACACCACATAAAAGTAACAGTAACATAGCTTTTAGATTCATGAAAATATATAACGTTACTTCGTGTTCGTGTACGCAAAATATGACGTTATGGAAACCTGTCTGTTGGTCTTCTAAAAACATTATCAACGGCACAGTTACAGGTCACACAATCAAACAGATGATTGACTTCTTATAAAAAAAGGAAAACTCTCCTCCTGCTTTCCATCTGTCAAATGAATATCGAAGTGTGTCATTGTGAGTTGAGAATCCGAATTTCAAATGCTTGAAGTGTCAGTTGGCAATTGGCCGTGACTTCGATGTCACGCAAAAAAAAAAAAAAAAAAAAAAAAAAAAAGTGGTCTCATGCTGCTGAAGCTGCTGCTGCTGCTACCGTCATCACACACACACACACATCTACCTGGAATGATACTCCAGAATTAACGATTTGTGTGATTTAGACTCATTCGTCATTTTTTGGAGGTTGTCTATTAAATTTTTTTTTTTTTTGCACGAAGGCCGTGGCGGAAAGGAACTTTCGACTTGTCTTTGCTTGGATCGGTCATGCAAATTCCTTCCATGATTTGTCGATACTTTCAGAAGTCGGCATCAACGATTATCTCGAGGAGGAAATTTTGAATCTCGACGGTCCTTTGTTGTTGACTCGATTCGCAGTCATGCAGAACGTTAAAAAAAAAAAAAAAAAAAAAAAATCTTGGGAGGAAGAGTCGCTCGCTTTTTTTCTCTCTCTCTCTCCAGTGTCTGGTATTTCTTATTCGTTAGAGGCGGCCACAGCTAACGATCCTTGTCTGGGGCATTGTTTGATTTTTTTTTCATTATTATTATTTCAAAGCAACGATGGTTTTCCTCTGTACCAGCGGCAGCTTTATGTCCAGTTATAATATTTAGTAAATTTACCAACATTAAAGTTTGATTTATCATCACGTTATGTGAAGTGTTTTTCAAATTATGACTTTTATTTTATTTTCCGGAATGCTGCAGATTCCAATGTTTAATTCATTAATATGATTAATAATACAGTAAATATGTTCAGCTTTTGTCATCTGTCAATTCTTCCGAGCCTTTTCTGTATTTACAGACTACACGTAATTCTGGGTCTCAGATACTGCCGATCGCTTTATCAGTAGCCGATTTGATTAGTTCAATCTTTTGATAATATAATTTGCAGCATTGGTTGAAGATAAGTAGTGGGTATTTTCCTGCCCTAAAAGCTTTTTGTTAATTATTTGCAACATGGCTGACAATTTCTTTGCGCACAAGTTTTAGGAAAAGGCAGTTGCCCTTGAAGCTATGGATTCATATTTGCAACATGGCGTCAGTTTCTCTGCTTACAATTTTAGCGAGAAAAAGGCCGTTTGGAAATAGCAGTATTTTATTGTCTTTTGAAAGTAGTTACACCGTATTTTATTGCTCTTCATATCTGCAACATTGTCACCAACTTCTTTGCTCACAAGTTTTAGAAAACGATATTTGACCGAAAAGTGTTTCTTTAAATAAATATTTGGGAAAAGAAGAAGGCCGTTGGAAATAAGGGATGGGGGGTGGGGGTGTTGGGTGTTGGCGAGGGCGTTGCAAGCATAGGTAGAATGTGTGTTCTCTCCTGTAAAGAGATACCTTAACCTACTGTCAAAAGAAGGTGGAGGTGCGTACTACGCTTACGGATCGGGAATAAGTTATGCAGGTCCTGTAATTCCCTCCCGTACGAAAGTGCCCAAACTTGATCCGAAGGGGCATATCAGGTTGAACCCCCTCCACCACCACCAGCAGAAGCAACCTTTTGCCCAGTTCCAGCAGCGTCCTTAAGTGGTATTTCCGGAGGTCATTGGACACGCGGCGAGACTCTCCAGAAGAGGTCAAAAGGTCACGCCAATTAACTTTAGTGCTTGCGTTTCTCTTACTCTTGAAGTCACAGATATTTGTATCAAGGAAAAATCTCTTTATGCTTTATTCGTTGTCTTAATCAAGACTTAGTTTTGCTTAGCTTCAATGTTATGATATATGATTCTTTTAGCAGTTATTTTAGATTTAGTATATAAAGTTTCTTTGTGAGAATCAAGATTTGATTTGATATCAAGGTAGGCGAAAATGTTAACTGAAATCTGATCGGTCCGGACTTGCAACCCGTAGGGTGAGGAATTTTGGGCGACCTGTTCCTTCAGACGATGACTGATGGGCCAGTTTGAATTATTATTAGACGTTGATGGTAGGTAAACCAGTTTTTATAATTATTATTTGACTTCCGATAAACATTGATTAGGCTCCAACTTTCGTAGTTTTGCATCACAGAGTACTGGGAACAAGTATTTGTTGTTGTTGTTGTTGTTGTTGTTGTTATTCAGGAGATGAACCCTCCTCATATTGAATAATCCCACAGAAGCCACTGCTATGCAATTCAAGCTTCCAAAGAATATGGTGCCCATTTGAAAGACATTACAAAAGATAATAGGAAATAAAGAAAGAACAGCTTATTTATTAGAAAACTAAGATAAATTAACAACTGAACCAATAAATTATTAAAAACAATAAAAACTGTTCAAGCTTCCGAAGAATATGGCATTCATTTGAAAGAAATTAGAACAAAATAATAGGAAATACAGAGAGAAGAGAGGTAGATTAAGAATATAAACATTATAACTTCTTATAAGTACAAGGAGAATTATTGTTTCAGGGTAGTAGTGCATCGCATTTTTGCATGAACTTCAAATTTTAAATCGGCAATCAAATGCGATGCATTTTTCCTCCAAGGTCTAAAGAGCATAGTCTCCAGACCTTGTTTTCCTCCGTGCATAACTGTGCTTGAAAACATTCCGAAACAAAAATCTCCCCCTGCGGAATCTCGCGGCGAGAGAAGTGAGTGATGATTACACCTCCAGCGAGGTTGGGAAAGTTCTGAAGGTAAATCAGTAATGAAAAGCGATGCGTTTTCCCTCTCCGCGCATAACTGTGCTTGAAAACATTTCGAGACAAAAACCTTACCCTGCGGAATCGCGCGACGAAAGAAGTGTGTGATGATGATTACACCTCCAGCTAGCTTGGGAAAGTTCTCCCGCGAAGGTTTTGTCTCGTCATTCGGTCCGTGCGTGATGATGAGTCCGGCCAATGCGTCAAATTTCCCGTTTTGACAGTTTCCGGAGTCAATGGGATGCAAATGCAATCTTTTGGGAGAAAGCTCGGGGTCTTTTGATGGGATGTTAGCGCTGTGATTAATGAGAGGAACTTTAAATAAAACTGTAGTGATGGATGTGCTTTTATATGAGAGAGAGAGAGAGAGAGAGAGAGAGAGAGAGAGAGAGAAAGTGGAATTTAGGGGTTATGCTTATTTAGAGAGAGAGAGAGAGAGAGAGAGAGAGAGAGAGAGAGAGATAAAGTGGAATTTAGGGGTTATGCTTATTTGAGAGAGAGAGAGAGAGAGAGAGAGAGAGAGAGAGAGAGAGAGAGAGAGGAAATTTAGTTTTGTGCTTATTTTAAGAGAGAGAGAGAGAGAGAGAGAAATGAAATTTAGTTGTTGTGCATATTTGAGGACAGAGAGAGAGAGAGAGAGAGAGAGAGAGAGAGAGAGAGAGAGAGAGAGAGAGAGACTTCAACTTAAACCAAGGTAATGGTAAGCCCTCCTAAAAAATAATAAAAAATAATATTTAAAAAAGATAAATAAAAAAAATCATTCTCAAGATACACACTACATTACACCTGCCGATTCAACACCTGCGAAAGTTGGCACCTGTAACCTTCATACCATTTTGTGAATTAATGGGCGACGATCGAGTGTGCTAATTTTTTTCCCCTGTCCAGTTTATTCTCCAAGGTAAATTGACGTAACTGTTTTTTGAACGATGTGTTTGGACGTGATGTGGATTATATTCGATATTCTAATCTTCAATTTATCCGCGGCGAATTTCGTCATCTGGTCATGGGATGAAAGTATTGTATATAAGTGTTCTGTTCACGATATTGAAGTATCTGTGCTTGATAATAAAAAGAATATATTTGATGAGAATAATTTTTTAAAAAAGAGACGTGTATTTCTGGTGATAGAAGTTCACTCCCGACGTGGTTCGGAAGTCAAGTAAAGCCGTTGGTCCCGTTGCTGAATAACCACTGGTTCCATGCAACGTAAAAACACCCTACAAACAAACAAACAAAAAGAATTTGCATTATATTTCGTCTCCTAGAATGTTGTGACACATTCAGAATTGCGTTGGCTCTTGTGTATAATGCTCGTTCTTAGACTATACTCGTAGTAGATTGAGTTTTATAACGGAGAAACAAATCCAAATATATTTAAAAAATAAATATCTACAGAGAGCTTTCTGGAAGCTATCAGATTTCCCTTTTCATTCAAAAGGGGATTCAACCAGATTCCCCGAAAACTCTGTACAGATTTATTTTTAATATATTTATACCCATACAAAACTGCAGATTGTTTCAACCAATGCTCGTTGGTATCTCTTTCGCATGTCTTCGACAGTTTTCACATTTCACGAACTAATTCATATTCCTTCGAGAGCTTTCAAAGGCCTCTTCTTCATTTGCAAGACTTTACCTATTAATTTGTCACTCTCATTTTAATTTGTCACACTCATTTTTTTGGTCTTTGCGCCAGACTGCTGTGGTGACAAGCAGTAGTTTATCTCAAGGTTTCCGGATCTGTCAGCGATATATTTCCAGGTCAAACTTCTGACCTACTTATTCAGACTAATTGGCATTGGGTGATGATCGTAGCGAAACTCATAGCGAAGTCCAGTGTTGAGTTATTGCGAAAGATTTTCTTTTTTTATTCTTGACTGCAAGCATCATTAAGTGCCCCGTTATTTTACCGTGTCCGATGATTTTGCGATATTTGCTTGCGTAACGTTTAGTCCTGTGGGTTTGCATTTCCGTTTTGCTTTGTTGGATCGATGTTGATGAAAGTGACATAATGGAGGGGGCTCCGAAGAATACGTGGATGATAAACAGTTTATTTCACTTACAATTTATCCATTTGTTTATTAATTTGTTTTTTTAATAATTGATCTTCTTTTTTTCTGCATTTCCCATTACCTTGTGTTGCTTCTTTCGAATGAACAACATATCCTTCGGAAGCTTCAATTTCAAGTCAATGGCCCCTTTCGTGGGCTTGTTCTAGAGGAATTGGGTTCATCTTCTGATTAATAATAATAATAATGATAATAAAATAATAATAATAATAATAATATAATAATAATAATAATAATAATAATAATAATAATAATAATAATAATAATAATAATAATAATAATAATAATGTAGAACATACAAAATATAAACAGAGTAGGGGCTGAGACGAAGGTATCGGAGAAGAGAATGTGTTGGTTAATGATACCTTAAAAAACTCGTCCGCACGTCCAGCTCTTGTGGTTAAGAAGTGGCTGAACCCCAGGCTTTTTGGCGTCACAGAGACAAAGGTCATAGTTTTATATGCCTGAAGTTGCAGAGACAAAGGATAGGTATAGTTTTATATGCCGTAAGAAACTTCTGTACGTCGTGGCTTACGAACCTTGCATTTTTCCTGCACAAAATTGGCAGGACTGCGCGAGCCCGTTTGGGGGGCGTCTTACAAGGTGATGTTCTAAGGGCGCACGTAAATCTTGCAACACTGAGCACTGATCTCATTCCATTTTCGCCAAGTTTGATCGAAGGCGTATATGACGGGGGTGACGTTTGAAAAGTTCAAATATGGAAATTGCTCCAAATCATAGAGAATTATCGCTGCTTTCAAGTACATTGGTTTCGGATGCAATATTGCAAGCACCGTTGCAATGGACCCGCTGGTCATCTGTAGCAGTGCGCTAAAAATAACATTGCTAGTAAACGAATCTTAGCTGATCACCGTCGTAGACCGTACTTTGTCACATATTGTATGAATTGTTAAACGGAGTGTCACGCATAGTACCATCTGCTTACTTTGGAATGTCATTAAGTAGCGGATCTTGCTAGTGAATACCTCAGTAGGGTTTTTATTTAGAAAAATTTGTAACAATAAAAGGCAACAGCGTTTGGTTTAACTGTTACAAAAAATATTTACCTAAATACGATCAAGTATATGACATCTTTTAAGGGTTTTCAGTTGTCATTATTTCGGTATTCAAAATTTATATAAATATATATATATATATATATATATATATATATATATATATATATATATATATAACTTTTTTAATACCGAAATACTGACAACTGAAAACCGTTTAAAGGTGTAGTCATATACTTTATCATATTTAGGTAAATATTTTTTTTAACGGTTAAACCAAACGCTGTTACCCTTTCTTGTTACAATTAATATTATATATATATATATATTTATATATAATAAGCAGTTTATTTTGCATTATTAATGAGAGAGAAACGAAAAGTGTTCCAACGCTCATTAGGAGATGGTTATAATAATCTAACCTTGTACTTTTTATGAGGTTATCATACTTGTGGTGTGGACTATCGCAGTTGAAAGGACGTATCCACAAAAAAGGGAGCATTATGATCGGAATTGCTGGGAGTGAGGAGGAGGAGGAGGAGGAGACAAAAAGGGAGCTAATTCACCGCTTAGGTGTACAAGGCGCAGTGGGTTTTATAGACGTTCGCAAAAACACTCACCCCCGTGGGATCGAACTCGGGTCTCTAGCTGGTGAGGTGAGGTAGCTAATTCCCGGACTTTATCTGAGAGAGGAATTGACCAGGGCAAAAGGACATGTTGGTTAGGTGTTTCAAATTGATTCATTTTAACGTGATTTAACATTGATTCGGAACAGTAATTAACATCAAAGGCGGCATTTGATATAGTTTGATAGCGTGTACTAGTGGCAGGTATATCAATACCTATCCATTTTATCGATATAAAGCTATAATTACAATTGTGGGGTTTCTGTCAGTTTTTCTTTATCACACGATTGGTTTCATAATATAATTTACATACACGTTTTGTGTGTGCATTCATGCACGTGTTTCCTTACATACATACTTGTTTGTGTATATACATACATACATACATACATATACGTGTGCATAGATATACTTATATATATGAATTTTTATCACATCACCGTGATTCTTCATATACATGCATCAAGCTACAAATGTCCTTTAATATCCAGTTCGCTCTACCTCGGAATTAATATATTTTCATATGTGTTAACCGAAGGGGAGTTTTTTAGTTACTCGATAACGTCACTGAAGTCCTGATTTCTCCTCTGTCTGCTGGGCGCTGGTTTGAACCCACGAGAGGACGAAATTATTATCAACTAAAAAAATTCCCATTCGGTTAATATATTTGAAAACATATTAATTCTGAGGTAGAGCGAATTGGATATGAAAGGACATTTGTAGCTTGATGCATACTTATTATATATACGTATACACACACACACATACATAGCTGTATGTATGATAGCTCACATTAGCGTGATAACAGTACATCCATGAAAGGGATGGCCTGGCCATCCCAAAACGGAGGGATTAAATCATCTTGCAATGAAGGCTCTAAAGAAGCCTCCAAAATCTAAAAGAACGATTACCAACGGTGTAAACGAGGTTTTTGCAAGACCACAGCCCAGGCGAAAATAACATTCTATCTCCCCAGAGAGCAAAAAACTCTGGCAATCAATTCTAAATTTTTTTAGTATCGTTGCGCCGTGCACTCGGTGTGGATGAGATGATGAGTAAGTCTTTATTTTACCAACAAGCCTTTGGATAACAAAAGAAATAAAAAGGGGGATTGTAGGAAAAAGTTAGAACGAGGAAAAGATACGCGTATCGGGATTAGAATGAAACCCGGATGCAACTTTCAGAGATGTGTGTTGGTATTGCACCAGACCTGGTTTATTTATTTATTTATTTATTTTTACCATGCCATAAAGTTAGGTTGGGTTGCGTTAGTTTACACTACGTAGATTAGATTAAATAAAGTTATTTGAGTGTTGGAAATAATGAGATTATTTCCAAGAAAAATTAAACCCAGATTTGCAATCAAAAGCCGTACAATAAAGCAACGCTTCAAGACTGATTAAATATTCTGACGTATCGGCTGATAAGAATGGGAAAAGTTTAGTGGTGTGATAACAGAATGCTGACAGTTGCGTGAATGATAAGTATCCCAGAAATAAAATTGATACTCACCAAGAGTTTTGTCATCACAGTCCTAAGCGCAAGAGTTCTGTCACAGTCCTAAATTCAGTGAATTGTTGACTGGGTATGTTATAGTCATATTGGTCTCGGGAAATCGATATTTTGAGGCTATGAAGTAGCCTCATTTCTTCGAATCTGTATTGGTAATGAGGCTGTCTTACGCAGCACTGAGACACACGCTGTAACTGTACAGTAGCATGTGTATGTCAGTGAATATACGTAGGATGCCGACAAAGTTACCAGTAACCGAAAGCAACGCGAGTTTTGGCATGCAAGGAATGGGTTATATAGTTTTGCATTATTCCACCATTCTTGTAACATCAAATTCTTATGGTGAAAGTAGATATAATTATTATTATTCAGGAGATGAACCCTATTCATATAGAAAAGGCGCCTACATGAGGCCATTGACTTGAAATTCTCTCTCTCTCTCTCTCTCTCTCTCTCTCTCTCTCTCTCTCTCTCTCTCTCTCTCTGATTGACTACACGCCATGGAAGTGTAACTTGGTGTGAAAATGAGTCTTTCCCTAAGGACCTGTTGTGGACCCGTGGACGCTGGAAGCCCCAAAAAGGAAAGCCCACAACGATATCTTCCGTAAGGGGGTAGTTCCGTCAGTGCACCTCACGTGGTGCACTGTAGGCGTTACTTAAGGGTCTTTGCAGTATTCCTTTTACTGTACCTCCGTTCGTATCCTCTTTTCTTCCCTCTTTCTTTCCATCCTCCTCTAACAATAGTTTCAAAGTGCAACTGAAAAGTTTTCTTCCTGTTACTCCTTTCAAGCCTTCTTATCGTCAGTTTCGTTTTCCAGCCTCTGAATAACCTCGCAGGTCCCAGCGCCTGCCCATTGGCCCGAATTCATATTCCATTCCACAACGATAACGGCCATATATACCACCACCTTCTCTCACAGAGGAAGGGTTAGTGGTGGTCAGTTCGTGTGGCTGAATGAGTGGACGGGTTATTACGTGGGTGGGAACTGCGAGACTGGGCTGGAGGTAGGGGTCACGTTAGGTCAAGGAGGACCAGTTTTTACCGGGATGGGAGAGTGCGTGATGGGTAGAGATGGTAAGGGCGAGAGTTCGTCTTTGGAGCTTCTTCGATCTTCTTCTGGCCGCTTCTGCCTTGCCCCTCTCTCTCTCTCTCTCTCTCTCTCTCTCTCTCTCTCTCTCTCTCTCTCTCTCTCTCTCTCTCTCTCTCTTCCACACTTAGTTGAGAATAATGGGTAGTTCATTATAAAGATAGTAATATTGATTATTATTATTATTATTATTATTATTATTATTATTATTATTATTTATTATTATTATTTATTTATTTATTTATTTATTTATTTTTTGTTTTGTTTATCACAGTCCTCCAATTCGACTTGGTGTATTAATAGTGTGGGGTTCCAGGTTGCATCCTGCCTCCTTAGGAGTCCATCACTTTTCTTACTATGTTCGCTGTTTACAGGAGCACACACTTTTGCATTAGTCCTGGAGCTACTTCGGCATCCAGTTTTTCCAGATTCCTTTCCAGGGATCTTGGAATCATGCCTAGTGTTCCTATGATTATGGGTACAATTTCCACTGGCATATCCCATATCCTTGTTGTTGTTGTTCCCATGTAAACCTTTGTTTTGTTTTAATTCTCATATGTTGCAAGGAGTTTTCTTTTCTTTTTCGTTCTTTTTGCTGCAACTTTAATGTACAAATTATGTCCAGTGCAGTTGTGAAATCTTCTAATCTCCCAAATGTTTAATTACGCGAGGAACAAATTCATTCCTGCTCTCTGCTTCTGCTGCCTACGTCTCCTAAATTCAGGTGTATCGGTTTATTTAACATTCTATTCTCTCTCTCTCTCTCTCTCTCTCTCTCTCTCTCTCTCTCTCTCTCTCTCTAAAAGCTGACTTCCCTTTGGAACCCTCTTGGGTTAACGGCTAAAACTGTCTTCTCTACACATTGTACGTAGATCTCACCTAGCTTAATTCTTGTACGTAGATCTCACATGACTTAATCCGTGTACGTGGATCTCACATGGCTTAAGGAACTACCTACAAGGATTAAGTTTGAGATCCACGTACAAGGATTAAGTTGTGTGAGATTCACGTACAAGGATTAAGTTGTGTGAGATTCACGTACAAGGATTAAGCTAGGTGAGATCCACGTACGTACAAGGATTAATCCTCGTACGTATATCGCACATAGCTCAATCACTTCATAGATCGTCTAGGTATGTTTCTTTCTTCTGTAAAGTGGGACAAATCCCCCGTAACAAAAGCCCGTGCATTAAATCCGCCATGGGTGTGCGCTGACATAAAGAGCCTGGTGAAATGTTTGAGAAACACGTCGGAAAAACATGTTTATCAAACATCTCGAGGTCGCTGCTCTGGCGTGTTTGCTAAAAAATGCGTCGTCGATGAGTAGAACTTTCTTAAGACAAAACACGTCGCTTTTGACCTATTTATTTTTCCCCTGACTACTTCTTCTTTTTCTTCTTTTCTTCTTCACTTTATTTTTTCTGCTTTAGTCCTCCTCCTCCTTTTCTTCTTCGTCATCCTTCTCCTACTTCTCTTCATCCTCGTCTTCTTCTTCTGCTGCTTCTTCTCTTCATCCTCCTCCTACTCGTCTTCATCCTCCTCCTCCTCCTCCTCTTCTTCCTCTACCTCGTCGTCGTCTTCTTTTTTTTTCATTCTCCTCCTCCTCCTGCTCATCCTCCCCCTGTTCCACTACCTCGTCTTCCTCCTCCTCCTGCTCATCCTCCCCCTCTTCCACTACCTCCTCTTCGTCGTCTTCATCTTCTCCTTTTTCCTCCTCCTCCTCCCCCTCTTCCTGTACCTCGTCTTCTTCTTCCTCCTCCTCCTCCTCCTCCTCTTCATCTTCTTTTTTCCTCCTCCTCCTCTTCCTCTACCTCTTCTTCTCTTCTTTTTCTTTCTTCCTCCTCCTCCTCCTCCTCGTCTTCATCTTCTTCTCTCTTTTTTCTTCCTCCTCTTCCTCTACCTCCTCTTCTCTTCTTTTTCTTCTTCTTCCTCCTCCTCCTCCTCCTCGTCTTCATCTTCTTCTTCTCCTTTTTTCCTCCTCCTCTCCTCCTACCTCCTCCTTCTCTTCTCTTCCTCTCCTCCTCCTCCTCCTCCTCCTCCTCCTCCTCTTCTTCTGCCGCCGGAGGGCAAATTCTCAGTCGTTCAGGGGAACCCCAAGTGGCCTCGGAATATACAGACGTTTTCCACATAAAGACGTATTTGTATTTTTATCGTTTTATTTTATTTTTATTTATTATTAACTTTTTTTGTAGGGATAGGTTTTGTCTTGCGGTCGTGCACGATAATGATAAGCGGTTAGGAGATTTGATCGATTTATATCGGACGTTGCAGATTCAAGGGTTTGTTTTTATATTGTAGTCGAAGAGGTGGCCATATTGTAACAAAGCATAGATCGATCCAGTGGGCATATATATATATATATATATATATATATATATATATATATATATATATATATATATATATATAATAAGCGAATACCACAGTTATTCGCTTATTTAATGAAGTCACTTACATCTAATGTAATTTTTTAAGCATATATAGTGTGTGTTATATATATATATATATATTATATATATATATACTATATATATATATATGATATATATATGTTATGTGTTTATATGTCACACACACACACACACACATATATATATATATATATATATATATATATATATATATATATGTGTGTGTGTGTGTGTGTGCGTGTGTGTGTGTGTGTGCGCGTGTGTGTGTGTGTGCGCGTGTGTGTGTGTGCGTGTGTGTAACTGTAATAGCCACAATGCCCTCTTAACTTCTCAAATCCTGTGTTGTTCTTTTTTAGATATGCTTGTCACTACAAAACCTTGAGATCCAACTTTCAAAGAAATTGAAAGAAAGTTGGATCTCAAGGCTTTAGATAGTGACAAGCGTATCCGAAAAAGAGCAAAGAATTTGAGAAGTTAAGAGTGCATTGTGGCTATTACATTTACATATGTATCTGGTAAAAATGACCAGTAGATATACATACATACATACATACATACATACATACATATATATATATATATATATATTATATATATATATATATATATATATATAAACCACACAAATATACGGATAGTCCTGGAAAGCTTGTACCATTAGCTTAACTGAGGTCTGTTATTGTGTTATTGCACAGGATAGTAGTGCAGGAGATTAAGTCTAGTTGATATATAGTACATACATTCATACCAACACACATTATATATGTAATATATATATATATTATATATATATATATATGTGTGTGTTTTTGTGTGTGTGTGTGTGTGTGTGTGTGTGTGTGTGTGTGTGAATGTGTACTGATATGTATATTCATTTTCCCTATGTGTAGCAGTTTGCAACGAAACATTTTTGTATAGAAACATTATAGGCATGATTCAGATACAAAATAATCTTTGTTTCATTTTTTTTTCTGACGAGACAGGTAATCTAAGATGTACCTTGCCGTTGGGTAAAGATATTATCATTCTGTTTACTGAACAAGGGCCTGTGACTTATTAGGCAGCCCCCGGGCTGAATATTGACCTTAGAAGACTATCATCCCCAAATACCTCATTCTTTTTATGTTGTATGATTGTGTATATGTGGTCAGAACATTTCCGTGCCCCACATAAGTCATCCCAAAGCATTTTGGCCTTCGCTGATTAACATAAAAAAAAACAACATCAAGAAGGTTTGGATTTGGTAAAAAAGAGATAAAAATATATTTGGTATGTATAGGAAAACTTTCTCTTCAGCCGCCCACTTTTTGTTTGTTTGTCACTGATTTACATGAGAGGAATCAAATATTTTCAACAAAAAAATCATTTTTCTGAGTCGAGACCTTAGCAGCTTATTGTATGAATGTGAGTGAGTCATCTGATGTCAGTTTTTTTTTTAAAAGGAAAGTCATCACTAAAAAGAAAAAAAAGAGGCCTACTTTAGGACAAGCTTATCCAACCGTCAGTTAAAATCTCCTTAATGACCATTATTTGTGTGTGTGTGTTTTAAAAGAGTGATAATCGCCACGAATTCCTGCTCCGTTAGTTTTATTCATCCTGCCTATATTTTATTTTTTGTTATCAGTCTTTTGAATAACAAATGTTTTTTTTTTTTTTTTCTTAAAAGACAACAGTCATACGACGAGTAAGTTACTGACAATATTCAGGTCACATTTGTTACTCGTTAATATTCCATTCAGGAATCGCATACTTGAGACTTGAACGTATGCATATGTATACATAACAGGTATATTTCTGTCTTTCTGACATGTGTGACAAATCTGATGCATTAAATCCGGTGTAATCCCAACACATGGCTGTGTAACTTACTCCTGTGTCTGTGTGTAACGTAGCACAAGATTCCCGACGCTTGATAAAGACTCTGATTTCGCTTCTCGTTTTTAGGATCGCATGTTTCGTCGACAAGACGACTCTGGTTTCTCCTATACAGGTGACGACATCGTCTCAAAAGACTTTGCATTCTCGTGTCCTTCATTGTTACCGAATGGACGAAGGCCTTCCGCTAAGAAATATACAAGCGTCAGTGATAAAAATTCAACGAAGAAGGAAAAGTCGATGTAAATGAGAATATAGGATGAGTTTCCATGATTTTGGCGTCTTCCCTTACTTCTTTTGTGCTTTTATTTTTAGTTTTGTTTTTATTTTTTTAGTTTGTTTTTATTTTTTATTTTTAGTTTTTATTTTTTTTATTTTAGTTATTTATTTTAATTTTGTTTTTGTCTGTAGTTTGCTATTTTTAGTTTTTATTTTAATTTTGTTTTTATCTGTCATTTGCTATTTTTAGTTTTTATTTTTACTTTTAGTTTTGTTTTTCTTTTTTTGTTTTGTAATTTTAGTTATTTATTTGTATTTATTTATTCATTTTGCAGATGGTTTGTGTAGGAAAATTGCCTTGAAACATCGAGAGGGAAAGATGAATATAAATGAGCAAAAAAAATAAAAAAAAATTAGATGCTTTCTTTAAAATCTACCTAAGGATCGAAGTCTTCCCTTTTGCCTTGCAGTGAATACTTACTTGTTTTGATTCGTTTTGCAAATGGTGTTTTTGTGCACGGAACTTGTTTGAAAAAATTTCCTGGTTTCGTAACGGGATGTTATTTTTTTAAGATTACCTAGCGAAGAGTCGCACACATCAGCGAGCATGAGAATAGTCCTTTCTTGGTTGCAAGAGCTCAATTTGCTTATCGTCATTTCAGCTGCGTAAATGTTGTCAGTGATGTGAGTTTCGTAACAAAACCATTAGGTCCATCACAATTAATCTCCCTGTGTGTTTTTACAGCGTACTTTCACAATTACATGTAAAAAACGTTAAACATATCTGAACTCCCTTGCAAAAGTGTTTTTTATGGCTTCCATTTACAATAACATGTAAAAACGTTAAACATGTCTTAACTTTCGTTGCAAGAACGTGTTTTTTCTACGATTTATAATTACAATTACATGTTAATAAACGTTAAACATGTTTAACTTCATAAGTTAAGTTCCTCGTTGGACGAGTCGGTAAACGTGCTCGACTACCGATCTCAGGGTCCGGGTTCGATTCCCCGCTCAGAGGAATTTGTTTCTGGTGATAGAAGTTCATTTCTCGGTGTGGTTCGGATCCCACAGTAAGTTATAGGTCCCGTTGCTAAGTAACCGGTTGGTTCCTAGCCGCGTAAAAGTATCTAATCCTTAGGGCCATACCTAGGAGTGCTGTTAATCAGCTCAGTGGTCTGTTTAAACTAAGATATATACTTAAGTGACAAATCCATCCACGATCATTTCCGTGCCTTAAAAATGAATGAAGTCACATTCCCACGATTTGCTGAGCACCAGCACCAATATGGAATAAATGTGCCCCGCTGTCGAACTTCTCCAAAGGTCCTACTGAAGATGTCGTGCAATTGGAACATCATAAGTTCAAGCGAAGATGCAATGAATTAGTACCCTAATACAATTCTTGTACTTTAATCATTTACTTACATTTATATTTGGTTATTTATTCATTTGTTATTTTATCTGTTTTTCTAATATCTCTATCGCCGTCTGTTACTTCTATCGAATGACACCTTATTCTTTGGAAGCTTGAATCTTAAGTCAATGGCCCCTTCGGTGGGCCTATTCCAAATGAATAGGATTAATCTTTTGAATAATATAATAATAATAATAATAATAATAATAATAATAATAATAAATACAAGATTTTGGTTCAAGGATTTCAGCCAGCCAGCCGTTGGTCAACTGAAGCCACCCAGTTACCTTGAAAAGGTTTAGGTGTGATTGTGGGTGGGGTTCCTTGGTTCCTCCTTCTTCTTCTTCTTCTTCTTTATTTTTTGTCATATTTTATGGCAGGTCTTTGTTCCCCAAGGGCATTCGGGAAGGACCACGAACGAACAAGGGCACCGGGGCATGTTGATTATGTGTTACTTTTGTTCCTTTATTACTTTCTGAATATTTTTTCTTCACTGGCAGATAAAAAGAACTGTGAATTGTTTACCACCAACAGAAAGACGTTATTATTATTATTATTATTATTATTATTATTATTATTATTATTATTATATTATTATTATTAACCAAACAAAAACTTCTTTCAATTTTCTTCTGAAGAAGATTGAAAAAGAAACCCACAAAATCACTTTGTAACTTGTTTACTTCTAAATGTAAATACTTAGAAGTAAACAAGTTGCAAAGTGATTTTGTGGGTTTCTTTTTCAATTATTATTATTATTATTATTATTATTATTATTATTGATTATTATTATTATTATCAGAAGATGAACCCTATTCATATGGAACAAGCCCACCATGGTGTTCATTAGAAAGTAAGAGAAGGTAAAGGGAAATACAGAAAGAAGAGATCCACTTATTGAAATGAAAAAAAAAAATAATGAATAAATTCTTAAATAAGAAAAAAAATGAAAAGTCAAGAACGAATAGTATTTACTGTTTATTGATGGGTTGGGGGTGGTGGTGGTCCTACCCAGCCCCTGACCCAAAATTCGAATCCTAATAGCGCAGATGAAAATAGCCTAAAAGTATCACATTTTTGTGTTCCATATTTTATGTTGAGCATAAGAAATCAGTCAAGTCAAAAGATTATATTTAATTGACAAAATAGCGTGTCTTTCCCTCTTCCTTTCCTTCTTTAAAAGAACCTTTATTCCTCCCACTGTTGGACTTTGGAACAGCCTCCCTTCAGAGGATGTCGTGCAGTTGGAATATCAGGAGTTCAAGGGAGAATGCAATGCATTGTTATCCTAATGCTATTATAATTGCATTTAAATATGTTTATTTATTTATTTATTTTATTTTAGTGAGTGGAAGCTCTTATTTCTGTACTTCCCTTTTACTTCCTCTTACTTTTTTCCTAACGAACACCATAATATTCTTTGGAAGCTTGAATTTCTGGTCCATGCCCCCCCTTCCCCCTCGCGGGCTTGTTCCATATGAATAGGCTTCACTTAGTGAATGGTAATTATAATAATAATTATAATAATTCAGATGAAAACCTTTATATGAACAGATTCAAAGGACAATAAATCCAAGAGTGCTCCAAATGGAAACCAACCCGCAAAGAGTGAAAAAAGTTATATAAAAAAGTGATACATGACTCGATAGGAAATAAAGAATTAAACAGATACGCTCGAATTCAGGAGACGTCAGCTCACAAAAGTGCTTTCTTAAATGTAACCGATTATTATCGATAGTCTAAGAAAGTCAACGATCTGGAAGAGAGAGAGAGAGAGAGAGAGAGAGAGAGAGAGAGAGAGAGTTTTGTCACAATACCAAGGAAAGGAGATTATTGCCGTAAAAGAAAAAAATAACGGAATATCGAGAGAAATTCGAACCTTTCATCAGAGCGAATGAAGGAGGGGGAGGAGGAGTCAACGAACCCAGCAGTCGAAGAACTGCTCATTTCCAGAGTAAATGTTTGAGGAGGAAGAAGAATCAGTCGGTATTCTGTGGTTTTTCAGGAGATTAAATACGCAAGCGATTTGCACTTGAACCCTATCGTGGTAAATGCCAAATTGAATCGGGTTGGTTGGAAATTTTTATTCTTTTTTTCAATCGTTATCTTAGTCAGTTTTGTCGACTGCTTTCCAGCTGGCAAATACAGTTTTCACGAATGTGAAATGAACAAATTCTTAACATCCGAGCGACTGGAGGCCACACACTGTTTTGTCGAGATTAGTTATAATTTTGGTTAAGCATCCTTGTAATATTATTGTTGCACACACACACACACACACACTGCAGAAAAATGCAGTATGCTTAGCAGACCGAAAATATTCTTTCCGTATTCTCTAATGAGGCCTGATATAATTAGCACCTGCTAAGTTACGCATGAAAGTGGGATCTGTGCAGCTGCTATGCATGGATGAACATCTTATTGCTTTATGGCGTAGATATACTGATCGATAATTCCTACGCAAGCCCTGTTGAGTAAAAAAAAAAAAAATAAGTTGGACCGACCGTCATGTTATCTCTATGTGAAACTTGAAAAAAATAGAATACAGAATTTAGGCCAAGGCCAAGCTCTAGTACCCAGGATGAGGTCATTCGGCGCTGGAAGAGAAATTGACAATTAATAAGGTTTTAAAAGGCGAAACAGGAGGAAGACCTCGCAGTTGCACTTGGAAACAGTTTTTAGAGAAGGTGAAAAATCAGGTGGGAGAAAGAGAATATGAACGGAGGTAGAGTAAAAGAAATGGAAGAGGTTACAACTAGGCACGCTGCAAAGACCCTTAAGTTATGCCTACAGTGCGCCATGTGAGTTACCGATGGCACTACCCCCCTACTTGAAAAAAAAAAAAAAACAAAAAAGTACGCAGAAACATTCTTTTATTTTGTTCATTTTTTTATTTACCGCTAAAACTGGTCAAGGGGCATCAGATTATGGCATTGTGATGGCCGTCAGGTAATGGGAGGTCAGGGCTGTGCCCCTACCCTGGGCAGGGTGAAGATTCTTATGTTGGCTAAGGTTAGGGTAAGCCATAAAAGGCAGCAGCAGTACTAGGCAATGCCCAATGCCCTCCCTCAATAAATTATGCTGTTGCTGCGCATTGCATATTGTTAAGACAAACCAATAAAAACTTTGTCTAAATGAAAACTTTTATATAAAAATGTTTAAATGAAAACTGTTATATAAAAACTATGTTTAAATAAAAACTTTATGTAGTTTGTACTGGTATTTTAAAAGAACATCTTGATGACTTAATGTCTAGATTGATACACGTCTCCTTTTGTGCTACTTTCTCCATGAGAGAAGCGTCGAAGCTGGAATTTATATGTCCTAGTAATTTTTAGATAGTGGCTGCGTTGCCTTTCAGCGTCTAAAAAGAAGCATTTGTAGCCTGTAGACAAACCACATGATAAAATGGTTAATACCACTACAGGAAAAATCGTTTATTGATCCCCAACCGAAGAAATAAGTTACTTTTATAGTATAGGTTTTGCAAATAATCTCATTAATGTGAGAAGTCCTAACAAAGTATTATGTAACGAGATTGCCTACTAACGAGAGAGATGTAATTGTATAAAAAACGAGGTTGCCTACTAACGAGAGAGATGTAATTGTATCTTTTGATTATAATTAAAATTGAAAAGAGTTGCGCAAGCGCACTTTGCTGAAATTTTAATGGCATTTCGATTCTCATTATTTGGTACGATGAATCCGAGATTCATTTAGTGTTAGAAAATGGTTTTCATGGCGCTTAGTGAAGGTTGTACAAAAAGAAACTAATTCTGTGATGAACCTTTAAAAATGAAAGTATGATTATCCGACTGTGAATTCTCTCCTCGCTTTGACAAGAAATGAACGTACAACTCTTGTAAGAATGCTAAAACAAAATTGACGATTGTACAACTTAAATTGGCAAAAATAAAGTCTCTCTCTCTCTCTCTCTCTCTCTCTCTCTCTCTCTCTCTCTCTCTCCGTCAAGAAGATTTTACCTAAATCGATATAAGTCGAAATAGATTGATAATTTGTTCTTCTAAGAAAATAGTTGATAATCAGCGTTAACTTAAATAAAAGTTACCGAAGTTGATAATCATTTTGTTATGACGGTTCTTCGTAACAGAAAAAAAAATAGTGAATCATATTCGTTATAACAATAGTGACCAAGAAAAAGAAAGTGTTTTTTATTCCGGGCACCTCACGGCATATGATGATGTGTACACGCATGCGCGGTCACGATTGTTTGCTGTAGTGAAAGGACGGTAACCAAGGTTGATAATAACACTCTCTCTCTCTCTCTAAAAATTGGTTATACAATAAAGTTGAATGTTAGATTGCTTCTCTTTTGAATTTTATTCTC
Source organism: Macrobrachium nipponense (assembly GCF_015104395.2). Taxonomy (NCBI): domain Eukaryota; kingdom Metazoa; phylum Arthropoda; class Malacostraca; order Decapoda; family Palaemonidae; genus Macrobrachium; species Macrobrachium nipponense. The sequence continues at coordinate 83,940,628 of NC_087206.1, forward strand.
TCTCTCTCTCTCTCTCTCTCTCTCTCTCTCTCTCTCTCTCTCTCTCTCTCTCTCTAAATTTATTATTATATACGAAAGTTGAATGTTAGATTGCTTCTCTTTCAAATTTTATTCTCTCTCTCTCTCTCTCTCTCTCTCTCTCTCTCTCTCTCTCTTTAAATTTATATAATGAAGTTGATGTGTTTAGAAAGTTGCTCCTTTTTTATTTTGTTTCTCCTTTGTTTCTTAAATACCTTCATTGTCGGCCAGTTTATCCAATTTTCGTATGTCCCATCACCCGCATCATCTTGTCTACCTATTTATAATAGGAGGGTTTGGCTGACTATAATGCAACACAAACTCCTGCTTTGTATTGAACACAGGAGGTATTTCGTTTTGTTCGTTACTGGTGGAAACTTGAAAAATAAATGACGGGCCATTTTATATTTTTATATATATATATATATATATATATATATATATATATATATATATTATATATATAATTCAAGACAGCAACAGACAGGAAGCCCCAACACAGACCAACAAGACAAAGGTTCATAGTTTATCGTAAAAAAGACGTTTCATGCTGACGTCAGCACATTCTCAGTCTGCAAATACAAGTAATAATACTATAAGCAAAGTGTTAAATACACCATTCATTAAAATTAAGTTGCTATATATCTAATGTATCTATATATATATATATATATATATATATATATATATATATATATATATATATAGTTAGAATATATTTCATACATTTCTTCGTTCACGCCAAGCTGTGTATTACAATTTATCGGCGTCATCCAGAAAATGGGAAAATCATCTAGCTCTCCAACCCGAAGACCCTCACACGTAAAGCCGTTGGTCCCGTTCCTGAATAACCATACTGGTTCCATGCAACGTAAAAACACCATATAAACAAACAAAGACCCTCACAGTCGTATCTTCTTCTCTCCTCTCTTACCATTTTTTATTTTGTTTCCTTCTCGACTTTGGGAGGAAGTGGCTTTAGAGTGAATTCTCTTATGTAGTTTAGAGTGAATTCTCTTACGTAGTTTAGAGTGAATTCTCTTATGTAGTTTAGAGTGAATTCTCTTATGTAGTTATGAATCACACCAGTCCGGGAGATGAATCACCTCGCATCCACAGCTGCTTGATAATAGCAACTGTTCTGTGTTGAAATTAATCGATTTTGGATGGAACTTCTTTCGACATTCTCTTTTTCTTTTTTTTCTTCTTCTTTTTCAGTGTCTTTCAGAGCATTTCTGAAGATAGACCCCTAATTATTCAGAATATTGCTTAAGATTGACCCCTAATTGTTCAGAAAATGACTTAAGATTGACCCATATTCGAAATATTGTTTAAGATTGACTCCTAAATGTTCAGGGTCTTTCTTAGGATTGACCCCTAAATTTTCCAAATATTTCTTAAAATTGGCCGCTAATTATTCAAAGTATTTCTTAAGATTAACCCTAAAGTATTCAAAATGTTTCATATGATTAACCCCTAAATAATCAGCATTTTTTAATTTTGACATCCTCGTTTTTTGTTTTTACTTAGAGTATTTCTTAAGATTGACCCCTAAATAGTCTGTATATTTCTTAAGATTGATCCCTAAAAGTTCAGAATATTTCTAAACATTGACCCCTAAATGGTCAGAATTTTTCTTAAGATTGACCCCTAAATTTTCAGAAATTTTCTCAAGATTGACCCCTAAATTTTCAGAATATTTCTTAAGATTGACCCCTAAATGTTCAGAATTTTTCTTAAGATTGACCCCTAAATTTTCAGAATATTTCTCAAGATTGACCCCTAAATATTAAAAATATTTCTCATGATTAACCCCTAAATGTCTGGTGGCTGACATTTGGCGCCACCTGTGACCTACAAAGTGAGTGGACTTCATTTAGTTGTTCAAGTCTTGGCCATTGAGGTTTATGCCGCGGGTTTGTTTTGTTGTGTCTTTGAAGAAGCCTTTATATCCTCCTGAATTGCTTTCTACCTTCAGTTTAGTCTTTCTTTGTTTACAGGGGAGTACACTTCACGTGTTGCATTGTAGGCATCACTTAAGCTCCTTTGCGGCGTTCCGTAGGCCCCTCGCTGCAACCCCCTTTCATTTCTTTGACTGTTCTTCCGATCATATTCTCTTTCTTCCATGTTATTTCCCACCCTCTCCTAATAATTGCTTCAACATTATTCCCAACGCTGATTGACGTATGGGGTCCCTTTGGCTTGAATTGTATATTCCTGTTCATCTAGGGAAATACTTTTTAGGGAACCTGGGGTATTATTTAACTCGTCAGTAACTTAAGCTAGTTTTCAAGGTATTTCTTGCCAGTGGATTTTATTCGTACTCACTAATTTTTTTTTTTTTTTTTTTTTTTTTTTTTTTTTTTGGGGGGGGGGGTTACTTTAAAACAGCAAACGAAAGTATAAACGGACGAAAAGAGTACGGAACTATAAAATGAAATTCTGTGGTGTGTTGATCCCAGTCTTCTACGAAAATTGTAGAGGTAAAAAAATAATCGTTTACAATGTCGTATTTTCTTTATGGGTATCATAAATCACGTGGTCGAAGGGTATGGCTGCTGTCTGATTACAGGTATAGGGGGAGTGGTTGATATATTTTTTAAATTTGTTACTTTTTTTTTAATACTCAGGAAGTTCTTGCTAAAGAAAGCTACACAAGTGGTATGACAGATGTAAATAGTGATTATAAAGGGAAATTATGTGTTAAGGGGGAATTTCATCTCTCTCTCTCTCTCTCTCTCACTATATATATACTTATAATATATATTATATATATATATCCTATTATATATATATTATTAATACGTAGACATACACTATATCTATAATATATATATAATATATATATATATATATATCATATATATATATATATAAAGTCTATCACATTACCGTGATTCATATACATATATCGAACTACAAATGTCCTTTAATATCTAATTCGCTCTACCTCGGAATTAATATATTTTCATATATGCTTAACCGAGGGGAATTTATTAAACGATAATAGGTTTAAGGCTTCACTGCCAGTCCTGGAATTGGGAGGTCGATGGTTCGCGCCTGTCGATCGCCAATTCTATTATCGCTTAATAAATTCCCCCTCGGTTAAGCATATATGAAAAATATATTAATTCCGAGGTTAGAGCGAATTAGATATTAAAGGACATTTGTAGTTCGATATATGTATATGAATCACGGTAATGTGATAGACTTATATATAATATATATATATATATATATATATATATATATATATATCTATATATATATAATTAAATGTTGTACTACGGTTAATATTAAATTCATCTGTTAGCTCTACCAATACAGATTATCACAACTTTCTGGCTACACTACAACGGGAACAGTCGATTACTTTCTATTTTAACTTAGGCCTACAAAATGAGCTTTCCTCCTTTGGCCAGTTGTAGCTGAATGTGTACGCTATTTATCACGACAATGAATTTCTAATTTTAAAAAATCACACAGTATTGACTTGCCGGTTAGTAGTATATTGATAGGAAATAACATTGTCTTCAGAACCTCTATGAAATGAAAATAATCATAATAGAAATACAGGTTGGTATACCCTTAACCGTATTGCGTTCAAGACATTCGAAGGAGATTATTACTGATAATCCTCAAGATTATCAGTAATAACGAATGTCCTTGGCATCACATTGGTTAAACCAGTACCTGGGTTAATCATGGACAGCAGCTGTTCCACATCTGTAGCAACCCCCCTATTGCAGCACAGTATGTTTGTATAAAAATAGTTTCATTGTTCTTTCATCTTAGAAGTTTAGATATATCTTTTACACACACACACACATATATATATGTGTGTGTGTGTGTGTGTGTGTGTGTGTGTGTAAAAGATATATCTAAACTTCTAAGATGAAAGAACAATGAAACTATTTTTATACAATCATACTGTGCTGCAATGGGGGAGGGGGGGTTGCTACAGATGTGGAACAGCTGCTGTCCATGATTAACACAGGTACTGGTTTAACCAATGTGATGCCAAGGACATTCGTTATTACTGATAATCTTGAGGATTATCAGTAATAATCTCCTTCGAATGTCTTGAACGCAATAGGGTTAATGGTATATCAACCTGTACTTCTATTATGATTATTTTCATTTCATAGAGGTTCTGAAGACAATGTTATTTCCTATCAATATACTACTAACCGGAAAGTCAATACTGTGTGATTTTTTAAAATTAGAAATTCATTGTGATAAATAGCGTACACATTCAGCCACAACTGGTCAAAAGAGGAAAGCTCATTTTGTAGGCCCAAGTTAAAATAGAAAGTAATCGACTGTTCCCGTTGTAGTGTCGCCATAAAGTTGTGATAATCTGTATTGGTAGAGCTAACAGATGAATTTAATATTAATCTTAGTACAACATTCTGTGTTCCCCTTACATGGCGCAATGTAGGCATTACATATGCTCTTTGCAACTTCCATACGGACCCTAGCTGCAAACCCCTTGCATTCCTTTTGTTGTACCTCCGTTCATATTCTCTTTTTTCAATTTTGTATATATATTTGCAGTGTCTTAGTAAAGACGAAAGCGCTTTGATTTCTGCCTATCATTTTCCTGTGGTATTCGCTTATATACATATATGTATATATAATTATAATATATATGTATATGTATATATATTGTAAATAACATTTGACATATCAAAACATTTTACATAAAAATATAGTAAGAGACCATTTTGTAACAGCTTAGAGAAATTAAAGTTAATTGTCTCTGCCTTACAAACATTTGATCAATGAAACTAATACATTACAAAATTGTTTGTGAGAACTTGATGAATTTTCTTGAAGTTTACCAAAAAAAAAAAAAAAAGGTAAATTATCAACCACTGAATACACAGTACCACTTTTATCATCCCGGGTGTAAATACAGTTGTATATTGTGTAAAGCATGAATTGTACGCTAGATCTGGACTGGTGAGCAATCCCAAAGGAGAGTTACCTACAATCCACAACAGTAGGCCTATGTGGGGCTTGGAATGTTGCTTATTGGGTGCCAAATGGAAGATACATGGTATTATGCAGATTTTTGTTTGGAAAAAAAAAAAAAAAAAAAAAAAAAAAAAACAAGAGGGGGGGGCCGGGTTGGGTGCCTTCTATTAACTTTGTTTTTGGGGGGTGAGAGATTTCCCCGCTTTTTATTCATTTTTCTTTTCATGGATGGTAATTTATTTTCCCATCTTTATTTGTTATTAGGCTAACTCTGCCTCCTATGTATACAAGTGTCATTATTCTACATGTCAGTGTTGGTATACACTCAGAGTAATTCACAGTATTCAGTCATTGCCCCCTTAAGATTTGTAAATGTTCATCATCATATACAAAATTAAGAATGTTCTTAACCTGGAAAGCGATGGATGTCAAAGCCAGGTAGCTAGAACGGCTCTGCCTCAGTTATAAAGAAGAAGAAATGAAAGGGAGTTGGATTAAAAGTAAAGTAAAAATATTGGATAGTGTCTACTTTAGAAATATCTGTAAATTTTCGGGATTAATTTTAGTGCAAAAAAGGAATAGTAGAGATGAATTAAAGTATGCATTTTGAAGAAACATAAAGTAAAGTTAAACTAAATAATGAGTAAAGTAAACAATTAAGGGAATAAAGCTTTGCACCTCATAAACGGTGAGTGTGCCCGCAACTGTGTTTGTGGAGTGAGCGCTTAGGAACCAGGAACCTAAACTATACACGAAATCAGTGTGACCCGCTATAACGAGCAATAGCCCGTACTGGCAAAAGAATCAGTTCAGTCGTAAAGCAAGAAGCAGTACCCATATACCATATGGAAAGTTTAACATTGAAAAAAAAAATCAGTATCACACTTGGCTGATCAAGAATACCTTGAACTTTAACTTTTTATTTTCTATTATTACCGTCATGAATTATGTAATAAGCCCATTTTAGATGCCTTTTGTCGCAAGTTGTCCATTGTATACTTAGCGATCTCTTGCACAACCATTTCATTTGTCTCAATGCAAAGACCTTGTTACTGGCTGAGAGATATTGCTAACGCTCTCCTATGTAACGTTGTATTCCTTATTTGTTATTCCAGTTCACTACTTCACCATTTGAGATAAATGCCTTCTCTCTCCTCCTTTACTCAAATTTAAAATCATTATTAGTACGTTGTTGTCAAGTCTAGTTTACTGTATACAGCATGCATCATTCATCGTTCACTGTTTTATCATGACATTGAAGTCCCTTTGTTGTATTCAACTCGTTTTTCGTTCATTGTCGTTTCCTAGATCCCTGATAACGGGGGTCAAGTCAAGTCTTTTCTCTTTTATTTGTTTTTCATTTTGTCTGTCGGCTAAAAAAAAATGTTGTTTCTGAATCTCTCGTTGTTTTGATGTGCGTTCGATGCTGTTTCCCGTTTCTGTGTTTTGCAAAGGCTGATGAACAAAGCTTAGTAAGGATTAAAAATAAAATAAATAAAAAACTTACGTAAAAGTACTAGAGGCAAATAAGTGATGGTAATATTATGCATTCTTCATTTGAATTTACTACGGACTGCTCTAGGAGCAAGAGTCCGTGCTGGCATAAGGCCAGCTAAATATAAAACAATAACAACATTCATTTGAATACTTTCGATGGCTTGTTCACGAATAGTGTGGGCAACTTGTTAACGTCGAATTATCCTCCTGTTCATAGTGCTACAATGACCAGTGTATCTTTAGTTATGAAAGATTAATAGTAGTTTACAGTGCAAGTGGATCGCTCACAAATGAGGCGACTTCAGTGGTAACTACTCTCAAACAACATGAACCAATTTGTTAGTTACACTACACTTTTCAATTGTCACATCGCTTGTAATGTTACGGTGCCTTTACAAATTTACACAGTTGTCAATACTCTGAACTCCAGTAGAATTTCAGTCTCTCCAGCTTTATCATTTCAGATTAGAAATAGTAATGCCGTATTTTATGTTGTCGAAAGTACGTACAGAGATGTAAAGGGTAACTACGTTAATTTGCTCTTGAAATTGAAAATTACTCCGTATCTGACTCTCAGATTCTAATAATACTATCATCATCATTTCGTATTTAATGTAATAATACTCCTGTAATTGATGAATAAAACTACTGTAATTAAAGTTTCATAGAAGTGTGAAACGTTTAGAATTAGACATGTGGTATACCCACTAGGTTATAATTATGTCGTGTTGCCAAGCAATAGCCTGTCAAACGCAATGAGTTACGAGAGTATTTCATAAAACAATGCTCAGTTTCTCTGAATACTGGTTTATTAGTAATGTAAAAACTAGCAAAGTGATATTCAAGTAACTGGAGATTTTTTATGATTTGAGAATTCTTGTTCGTACTGTAAAAGACTATATCAGTTTTACGTGATCCCTTATTGCTTCTTTGAAATCTCATTGGTAAATCACGTAGTGCGCAGTTTTATATAGACATAATGTAGATGAAACTTTCTTATGCAAATAATTTCCCTGTTTTAACATATTTCCTTTTTTATTGTTTTAAGTTCCTTCTGTGCTGTATTGAATTTTTTTTTCGTAATGTTGTGGTGACAGTACTTTAAGAATATTATAGTACTTCCTTTCTGTTATTGTTGGTGTCGTGTCTCTCTCTCTCTCTCTCTCTCTCTCGGAAAGGTGTGTGTTAGTAGCTGGTCTGCTATTGTATTGTAGGCTAAGTGGAAATGAAATCTATGGAAAACAGTAGGTATATATCTCATCACTATTTTCAGATTCTATGGGACATTACTTTAATCTTATGTATATATTTACTTATGATTTGTATTCCTCTGTAATTCATTATACTCTTTGTCTTCTAGCGGGCATTAGCAATTCCTACCTGACAGTACAATATACTTTCCAGAGTACAGTAATACTATAGTAATGCATGTCCTTTAGTACACCTATTTCAGAGTACTTTACTTGTTATGAAATCGAAGCACCCTATTCAGTGTAAAGAATGTCACGTGTCTCCACGGCTAAACTTTGGCAGTAGGCATGCAACTTTTCCTGTGTGTTGTATGCATGTACAGAACTGTACTACAATATCAAAGCACTGCAGTTACCACTTTGTCATGTCTTTATATAAAGCATATTTCGTCAGCACTTGGTACTGATTAACTGCATCAGTCAATCTCAGTAAAAAAAAAATATTGAGTTTATTGGTCATAATGTACTATGTGGCAGTAATATATTGCATGTTCTGCATATGCATGAATGTGCTTGTGTAAACAGCCCGTGTGCACAACTGAAGTGGCCCCTCCGGTCGATACCACAGCATACCCCGATCCCGAAAATGCCCAGGAAGAGACGAACCTACCTCCACCACCTCCACCGGAAGACGGAGGCGATGATGACAGTTCCTCTCTAGATGAGAAAGATGAACCCACGATACCTCCTCCCGAAACCGAAGAGGTTATTGCGTCGAGTCACGAAAATATCGAAGCTTTTGTTGGGGAGGACGATAGCGCCCCAGGAAACGGGGAAGTCTCCTCTCACGAGAGCGTCGAATCTAGTGCGGCTGAAACGGCCACCAAATCTGATTCGGAGGCCGAGCAGCCAGACTCTCTGGCGACGGCCGAGGGCGTTGCAAAGACAGAGGTTCTTGCCTCCTCCGCTTCAAACTCGAACTCACGACGATCCTCTTCGGCCTCTTCCTCCACTCCCTCAGACACAGCCACTAATGAGAACACTTCACAGGTTTGTTATGCCCATGCCCGCACCCTATACATGCCAGACCCTTATATTATATCCACATAACCTTATTGCATTTGCATGTTTTCTTGCTATTGTTATGTATATATACCTTGCTTGGGAGTATAGCATATTACATTTCCATTATGATTGATTGCCTGTTAATTCCTGGTGCAGGGATCACACTTGAGGATTGGTGCCCGTGGCTTGCCAGAGTGTGGCACTAATGATGAAAACCCTGAAAGTGATTATGAATAATTATTATCCTACGTTTATCATTTAGTAATACATGTCTGTGTTGTAAGAGTAAACTACCTGAAGGTATTGTAGCATCACCTTGCATGATTGCTTCTTAAATTTGCATATGGTGGACGAATTACTGGGTCACTGACAGTTTTAAAAACACATCTAACCGAATACTCACGAAGGGATTGATTGCAGCATTTCTACCAGGAACCTTTTTTTTTTTTTTCCTACTTACAGATCAAATTACTAATTAGAGAGCAGTAAGCTTGTCGTGCCATTTGTAGGTATTCTGAAGAATACAAAAGACAGAATCCTTTAGTTGCACATCATGAAGGAGGTTGGACATGATGGCTAAACAAATCTCATTTTAAAAAAATTGTTCTGCTTTCTGTCTGCTTTAAGCTGTTTTTTATTTTTTTTTATTTACAGTTGCTTTTTGCTTTTAAGCCTTTTATTTTCTTAGTTTAAATTAAGTAAAGATATGCTCATTACAGTATGTAATTAGCATTAGTAATAACCCCTGTTGTATTTTGATATACTACCTCATTGTACAGCATAACATAAAACCAAAACATGAAAATGCTTTTGGAATACTGGTTTGCTTCTTGGATAAATATTCAATATGTATTATGTACTACTTGATTATGTTGTCATATTTTTTTTCATCTGCTGCTGTTAAAGGTTATACATATAACTAAACACTTTATGTAGTATCCTCTGCACAGCAATTTAGATCCAGATTGTTTTTAGGTTACAAACTTGCATTTTTATAGAAATGGAGTAAGTAATAAGTCTAGGTAGAGGAGAATCATGTACATATGCAGAGAACATAAATAATATGGCGCAGGATTATTAAGCTAAAAAAAAAAATCAAAGCAATCTTTTATACCTGAGGTGGGATTTGACTGTGTACTACTACAATTGCAAAATGGCTGTAGGTAAGATAAATATTATTTGAACTAAAAATCAATGTTATTTGAACTATATGACAGGTGATTTGAAAGGGCATAGGGAAACATTGAAATGCTTTTGTTTCCTAACAAAACACTTAAAGAAAAAGAGGACTTGGGATCACATGAAATCTTATGGAGCAAAATAACCCCACCCTTCTGTCCTTTCCTATAAAGCAAGGTTGGTTTGTATATGGTTCATCCCTTTTATGTATCAATCACAATCAGAGGAAATATTTCATATTAGTAAATTTTTTTTTCAAGGACTTCGGCTCGTTTTAAGGGATTACAAAAGCAATATCAGTTTTCTTGTATTTATACCAATGAAATTTCCATAGTGCCTGTAATATTGTATGTCATCCCAAAATGAAATCTACAACAAAATGGTTATCCAAACTAGCATTGGAATGACTTCCATTAAATGTTGTTTGGCTTTTTTACATTCTTTATAAACATTAGAAATATTTTAATTTATAAAAAATGGAAATACTTGAATAAATTTTTAATAAGTAGAAAGCACTCTACTATACAGTAAACTTCAAGTTCCAGTATACAGTACTGTAGTAATGATACAGTGTCCCTTTTTATGTCTTAAAGCAGATTTAAATTTTGAAAATATATCAACTTCCACTGTAATCAGTCGTCTAGCATTGGTATAGAAGTTTCACAAAGCCCTGTCACTTTCACTTGAATTGTAATGAAATCAATTTAATTGCTTTATTTGCAGTAGCATGGTACTGGTAAAGGGTTCTCTCAACCTCAAAGATGGTAACCACTTTCTGGAGATTAGCTAGTTTAAAAAACGAGCAGATTTTTTTAACAAAGCTGTGGTATTGCTAGTTTGCAAAAATAATAAATAAATGTTTAATAGAGGCATATCATTTGGTATGAAGTTCAGGTGACTTGGTTGTACAAAAATGCAAATTAATAGTGTAGATGTCTCCATTATTATTATTATTATTATTATTATTATTATTATTATTATTGTTATTGTATGCTTAATGCATTTGTTTTGTTGGTTGTATTAGAGAATGTAACCGAGCATCGGCAGTACTATTAAAGCATTCATATAATGTATTTGAATGCATTTGTTATTGTTGTATAGTACCAGCCCACTTATTATCCTTTTACTTTTCAGAGTCCCATGAGCACATCACCTACACCCCCACCATCCCTAGAAAACACCATTAGTAAGTCAACACCTCCTCCACCAGCTTCCTCCACTCCAGCTCCCCCTAAGCCAAGCCACACCATTCCAACTACACCCAGCAAGACTTCACCCACACCTGTTGCCAAAAATAATTATAACACTGGGTAAGTTGAGATATTTTTTATAGTTAAGGTGGCTCTGTATATTAAATATGGTTGGTAGGATGATCTGCCCACTTATTATAGCATGGTTATGCCACTAATATTGTTGTTAATAATTGGTATTGTGTATAGATTTTAATTTAGATCTTAAATCCAGTATATGAACATCATTCCATATCTGAAAGAATGTGATATTTAGTCAGAATAGTGTTCACATTTGAAAAGCTATGATTATGGCTTTATGGTCAACTTTCAGAGGAATACACATGTCATTGTTTGAAAACTTTTACAAGGTTTTGGTGCAGGTTTCGAGTTTGGTACGCATTGTTTCCTTATATCATTTCAGGTTACTTAGGGTATAGATACTACTACTATATTTGTATTGTAATGTGTTGGTCAAAACTCCCACTTTCTCTCCCTCTCTTGATGGTATTTAGAGACGTATTGTACCATTTTTCCTCTTATTAATGATCTGAAGATCTTTTGGCCTACTGAATTACATGCTGGTAACTCAATACTTCATTTCTTCTCATCCCTCATTAGAATCTTAATTTGAATCCTATTATCTTGTGTTATGTATGGAGATATAAAATACATGAATGGGGCAAAATGAAGCTTTTCTAATGTTTTCAGTACAAAGCCAAAAATTTCTCGTCTTTATCCTATACTCTTTGTATTGTTTTTATATTTAAAAATTTTGTTGTTGTAGTAGTATTTCATGCTATAAGTAAATAATTGCACAACTTTGCAAACCTGCTTGATTGCTGCGAGATTTCCTTTACAGTAGGTAGTTTCATCCTATGTCAGAGAGCCATATTTCTCCCCCCCCCCCCCCCCACCAGTTTTTTTTTTTTTTTTTTTGTGTGTGTGTGTGTGTGCGCGCTCTATATACGTACTTATGTGGAATGAACCCTGACACTGTTTAGATTTGAAGGTTCCTTGTATAGTATGTATAAGTAGTGTCAGTAACTGAACTATCTTTGATATCAGCTTGCTTGCTAGGGGAATGATTGTATTTTTGTAAACGATACCTTTCATGTACATGTCTCTTAATACAGAAATGTATTTATCCATTTTCCCACAAATCATTGATAAGTAACATATTAGTGCTGTAGTTACTAGGAGAGCATCCATCTCAGAATCATGATAAAAACAGGAAGAGTAGATGGAGGTGGCCTTTGAAATAGGGTGGGATTAATTTACAGTAGGTTAAAAGATACAATTAATTATTTTTCCATTGGAAGTATATATGTAAAGCAGTATTTGAAGAATTGCATGTTTAGGCAAGAAAGTATCCTTCCATGGAATATAACATGGAACTGTCAGTATGAAAACGCTTTAATTGCATTGATGACATTAAGTTGTTTAAAGACAATTATCCCTCCTGTAAATTAAAGAAAATCGGGTAAAAAAAGGAAAGCATTACTTCTTATTTTCATCTTTATGACTGTAGAAGAAAAAAGGTTTGGTACTACTTAGTTTACATCATTCATTACAACTTGTGTTGATATTATATTTTTACATTTTGAAAAGGTTCCAGTTGATGTTAGAACACCGCTTTTCTTTAATATTGTACTAATGAAAAGTAATTGATTACTTTCAGCTTTGTACTTTAAATAGTCCAACTAAGTTAATGTTAGTTTGCTCAAATTTCCACCTCTAATTGTAGAGCAAAGCCTGCAGGCAAACTATGAAAAGAAAACTGGCTTCTTGTTCTTGTTTTGATTTTAATGAAAAATAAGTTTTTTATGACTAATCTTGGCAAAGTGTTGAAAATGCATACTATTTTCAATTTTTGTAGTTATCTGCATCAGTGGTGATTTTATCATTGACTTCCTATTTCAGCTAAACATAAAGTGTCTCTCTCACCATACATCCTGAATGGTGAGAGAGAACACTTGATACTTTGCTGAAACAAGAAGTCAATGATAATATCACTTTCAATGCAGGTAGCTAAAAAAAAAGTGGATAAAATGTATATTTGTACTTTGTAGCACAGTGCATATTGATATTAGGTAGATTTTACACATGATATTCTCTGTTTTTTGTCTACTACTGGGTGATATTGATCAAACATTAATGCATAGTTAACAAAATTTTATAACTTCACATGATTAGATTTTCAGTGCTAGTATGTTGGGTTTACAATGCACTTCTTGTACTTGTAGTTGTTTTTCTTGTGTAGTTTTTAAACAGTGATGGACATTGTTGTAAAAATTTGGTGAACTGAGAAACCAAGGCTTGCATTTCTAACACAGGAGCTTTGTTGTGTTACCATTCTTTAATATTCCATGCAAAGCTTTTTTTCCCACTGAGATTGGAGAATAGTTTTAGTAATTTACAATTAATTGCTTCTTTTATCATAAAGTTGTCATTTCCATTTCAGGGGACTCAACCTAAACATGTCAGCAGCTGAAATGAGAGCAGTCTTGGCCCGCAAGAAGAAAGTTGATCCACGGAAAGACAGCCTTGACCTTAGAAAGAAATATGAAATCATCCAGAATATGTAAAGTTCACCTGGATGGAATTGTGTGGAATTTATAAAGGCAGTCCTTTCATTCGTATATATGTTGCTTATTTTTCAGTTTAATGCTACAGAATTTGTTATTTGTAGTTGCATTATTGTATTCAAAATAAAAAAACTGCAAGCTTTGTACAAAGCTTATACTACGCTGTCTGCATTGTTTATTTAGAAAAAAAATGTATATGAATAAGAAGTGTTGTACATAGATATCTAAAATATTTGAGTATGATGTAATTTTTAGATTTCGCTACAAATCCTTTTTATCGTTGCTATGTGTTGATGTTACTCTTATCTTATTTTACACTGGACATCATATGAAGTATATATTTTGTGTAGGTATAATCTTTGCATCTTAAAACGTGGTGCATTCTCCTTTGAAGTAACTTTTATCTTAAAAGTTTGAAGTATGAAATAAAGCAATTTATCAAAGTGCTGTATTATATGTAATCATGTAGTTTACATTTTGTTTTTTTTTTGTTTTTTGTGGCCAGGGCTTGTGGCCCCCTTGTTTTATCTATTTAAGATATATTTTTATTATGCTGATTACATTATGTCAAATATTGGATGTTTTACATAATGACTAAAAATCTCTCCTGTTGAAGATGGCAGGCTCATTTATGTGAGTTGCCAATGGTGACGTCCAAGAATTTTAAATTGTTTCATTGATTTTACTGGTGTGATAAACACCTTCAACGTACTGCAATATATTAAACATTTTAGGGAGTTATATGATGACTGTTACTTTGAAAATAGACATTTCTGGTGAGGCTAGCAATATCACATATGAAAAATATTTCCAATCTTTTAAAGATTAATAAAGTAAGAATACCGTTTTTAGTTATTCTTTCAAATTATAATGATAAATGGATTTGTAAAGTAAGAGTAACATTTGCTCCCTTTTGCTCACTTTATAATTACAACTAAATTTTACTCTGGGGCAATTATCAAGAATATTGTTGTAATGAAAGATTTAAGTCATGAATTCTTCTCTTTTTTTTTTTTTTTTTGTGTATATCACAGTTTGCTTATAACTTGTAACATATACAGTATGTGTATATCTTTCTATCATCTTAAAGAAAGGTTTAAGTATTAAGCCATGTTATTGGAAATTCACTCATCTTTGAAGTTTTAATAAATATAGTATATTGTTTCCATATGAATGTATTAAAATGATGCCTTACATAAATATTAATAAATCAATACATGAGAAGGTTTTCAATTAAATTACCTTTTTTTTCAACTTGACAATATAATGTTATATGTATTTTTTCTCAACTTAACAATAATGTAAAATGACAGGAAAATGCTATATGTATATACCTAATGTCAAAATTTAAATAAAGACTTGCTGAGATAGCATAGGTTACAAACAGAAAAGCAAAGCTAAATTTGAAAGGATGTTAAGCATGATTACGAAAGGTCTGTAGAGTGTTGATAGTTTCATGGTTATATTCATTTAGACTTAGGTAGTTCCCTCCCACAGATCATCAATGTTCACCCTCATCTGAGGTGTGTCTCACTCCTCCAATTGTGTTATTTATCAGAGTCAGATTATCTATTTTCCTTCGAAGCAACATTAAATGAAGGGATCATTTATGTACGAGGGAGTCAGGGATTGAAGGTTGAAGGTAGTAATGTTTTAAATAAGAGCAAAACAGTAAAGGTAAGTGATCAAATTAAAAGGATGGAAGGGAATTTCAATCAGACTGGTTCAGAAGTTTAAGAATGTAAAATTGAGCAACAAACTCCAGACAGGTTTTGTAGAGCCACAAAAGACATGACATCTCATCAAAAGATCCCTAGATAGGTTTCTACTTTCCATCATGAAAAATGTTTTTATATCTTCATTTAGACACCAGGTTTACATAAAAGTTCAGTTAGTTTCTCCTGTTATCTCCTAATTTCCATTCTTATATGTAGGCCTCTGAAGACACATTAGTATGAAATTCATACTTAAAAAATTATGATGAGAATGGAATTCTCCAGCATCTCTTATGTGGACCTTCCTGTGTTCATGTCATAACACTTCAAGTGATTTTCTTGCTTAATGTAGGGGAACTTTCACTATCATTCTTGTTGGTGTGGAAAATTAATTTTTATTCTTATGTGGACCTTCCTGTGTTTATGTCATAACACTTCAAGTGATTTTCTTGCTTAATGTAGGGGAGCTTTCACTATCATTTTTGTTAGTGTTGAAAATTAATTTTTATTCAAAGTGCCCTTTACATGTACTGTGACATTACGGTCAGTATTCAGCCCACTCTACCTTGTGGAAGTATAGACCTATTGTAAGTCCTTATAAGCACAGGTCTAGAATTGCAAGAGTGAGCTTGAGTATTAAGGTAGAAGTGTCATTTCATATTAGGAGTAGTAAATTTTAGTCATCTCGCTAGTTAAAAGTAACAATTTTGAAAACTTACTTGAGGTTTCTTAAAGTGTCTTGTGCAGTTGTTAACCCTCGGCAAAAGTGCAGCATGTACAGTATTATGTTTGGATTGTCTTAATAGCCAAAGACTTCTATACATTCGGGTATGAGGATTAGGACTGTGCATCCAAGGCTGGTCATTATCCTTTACAATGTTTTTTTTAAATTATTGTCAGCTGGAAAATCCTTTCTTCTGGAAACCTGCTCAAGTCAATATTTTGTAGTACCAGTAATAGGTTTTATGGAACAGGATTATATCTGCTTCTGCTGAAACCACCCTTCAATAATTCTGAGATTTCTAAGACTGTTTTTAATGGTGGTAGCTGTACTGCACTGACCTTTAGTGGTTTTGTAGCTCTCTATATTTTTTTTCCTCTGCACTAAAGAGTAAATGGGCTTAACATAATGGTAGCCAATTACATGTTTTTTCTTCTGCTGCCATGGTGATTTGTAATTTCACTGTTAGCTGTCTTTTTTTGCATAAGTCATATGACAGTATGAGAGACAAATCCAGTAAATATCATAAATTTCCTCACTTTCATTGTAATAACTAAGGTTTTTACAAATTGATAATGTATGGAAAAACACTGGTTAATCTTAATTCCATGTATAAGTGGTCTGGTCAAACAATTTTTATAACAAACTGATGTTGAAATTTCAGTACTTTTACATCTTGATTGCTCAAATATTATAGGTCATGCTCACGGTGACATTTTTAGACCATGAATTGTGAGCTTTACAGTACGAATGAAAGTATGAGATCATCTATACAATACAGTACTTTAATTTGTTAAACCACCAAGAAAAAGGAGTCATACATATAGCATAATATAAAAATTACTTGCAAAATTATATGCTCAACATGGTATCATATTGTTTTTATTGTGCCTTAACCAAAAGTCTTGCAGTAACTATAGAATAGCAGATGGGCAGTGTTGTTGGGATGTAATTGAATCTTGATGGTGCTCTCACATCATTAAAGCATAACGGATAATGTATCTGAATGCAATCTTCTATTGTAAGTTTTAGCAAGAGAAAGTTCCTATCAACCTTGATGCTTTGAAAATGTTGTTTTGCTTAGAATGTAAACCACTTTTGGTTTGTGAAGTGATTATAATTTCTTACTTGCTTGGTATTGATACCAAGCCATATAGAAGTTCAATGTTCAAGTTCCCAGACATTGAGAACATTCCAAAATGCTGCACTTATAACCTCACCTATGATTCTTGTTATTTAACACTGAAAACCTTTTTGTCACTATTATGGTAAAAAATAAATATGCATGAAGATCAGATGGATTACCTTGTATACGAAATATGATTTTGATCATGTTGAGTGTATTGTATTTAATGAGGTTAATGGTAACAGATTTATTTGGAGAAATTAATGCAGTACTATATGAACTTTGGAGATGTAAGTAGCGACAGTTAAATGATAGGATTTGTTTCAGAGATGAATGATGGTCAGTACCTATAGTTGTTCCCTTTAATTTGTGACATAAATACGCTTATTGATTTTGCATGGATATGATTCATAAACCCAGCATGCAATGACACTTCAACTATGACAACACATGGAAGCTTTTAGATAAATTTTGTACTTACATTGTACAGTACTTAATATTTCATGAATATGTAGCAGTATTGCACTGAAAAAGTTTTCTCTTTGTACACAGAAGATTTTGGATCAGCTATACTACATTGTATTCAGTAACCTAAAGATAATGTGATTTGGAAAATGTATTTAAACTTTAATATTTCCTTTTATTTGTTGTATAATTTTAAAATCAAGTACAGTTTGTAGGATATGATTTTATTGTAGCCATATTTACCAAATGTAAACTCATGTTGTGATAAGTAATCAGTATGCAGTATTTAACCAATAAATGGTACAAAATTCTTGGATTTGAATTGTTTACCATTCAAAGTTAGAGAAATTCAACTGAATGCCATTCCTTGTATTTCACCATTTTGACTGTGGTATAAAGTACGTACAGGTTTTCTATTACAGTATTACATTTTGGTGTATATGTAATATCATGAATCTAACGCTGTACAATCCATACTTTTTCCTAATTTAAAGCTTAAAACTTTTGTACAAACTTTTGTGTCATTTGCAAGAACATTTATGATGAATTATTCATTTTTCAACTTTACACATTGCACATACAGTACGTATTTCAATTTCTAAAGCAGTAGATACATTCAGGTATAGTAGTGTTAATGGCCTAAGCTTACAATACACTGTATACTCTTAGGGCAATATAGGAATTTTGAGAACAAGTGGATTATATCATACCCTCTAAAAAAAATGCCGTTTAGAATCTTAAACCAGTTCATCTCAAGGTAAAAGTTGTCTAGTGGCAGCTAAATTCACCTTTTACCAAGGTTGGGAGGTGCTGTGATTTTCAATATGATCAGCCAGTCAACCTTTCCGTATGTCTCTCATTGCCTAGGCATATCACTGCTAGCAGCAGTTCATAATGTGGTTCCCTTGACTTCTGGAGGTAAGCCCTATTCTAGTCAACTATTCTCTTCACTTACATCTGCTTCCTATGCAAACAACTGCACTACATTTTGTCAGCCAACGAACCCACTGACTTATCTGCAGCACTAAATCTTATGGACCTGTGTTTGCAAGCTGGCTCAAGTTAGTAATTTTGTAAGTGCTCGTTCACCTGATGTACTGGATCATTTGTTGACCTCTGGGCTTATGAAGAGATTTCATCTTTTTTTACCTCTGAACTTTTATCCACAAATTCATAAGTGTGACCATATTTATTGACAATTAAAGGTACTATATTGCTTTGCATTTGTGGATCAGAGGAACCATAAGGAAATTTCATCTCTAGCAAAATTAAGTTTGTGAACCTTAATTTTAATGCTATAACTGAGGGAACCTCAAAAGATCACTCACCAGGGTTTATTTAGTTTAAAAATCATGTCCCCTGACCCTGTAGTTATCACTAGAGGTTTTTTTTTTTGCAGTCTCTCTTCAGTAAGCTTAGAATGTGTCAGGGTATCATTATGTGAGGTGGCGATAGATGGCGTTGGTATTTGAAATGTAGGTATGGGAAAGGATAGTTATTAGGATATGGAATAAGAGGTGGTGTGCAGGTGAGTGGTAAATTATATATGACATGCAGAATGTTTAAAAACTCTTAATCGTCTAGAACCGTGCTTAGTGATCATAATCACTGACTGAAATGAGTTTAGCTGACTGACATCACAATATTTGATTGCACAGTAACACAATCTTTCTTTTCTTATGCGACAGTTCAAAGAATTGGAAAAAGCCACGGAAACTCTTTGGAGGCTGAAAAGAAGTTTGCCTCTCCAAATGTGATATGACATTCCATGGAGTGTTCATAATCCATAAAGGATTCATAATAGTAAAAGGTTCTTGGGATTTTTTATGACTCCCAAGCCCTGGTTCTGAGTGTTTCATTGAATCAACATTTGCTATGAAGTGAGAAAAAGAAATTGGTAAAAGCTATTTCCAACTAGTCCACCTTCGGCCAAAAAGGCTTAGGATAAACTTTTTGTATCCTGTAGGGCCAGTAGTACTATTTGGCATTAAATAATCATCAAAGTAGCTGTGCTTGAATGAGCAGTGGCAATGAAGCCGAGTCTAAGTAAATTTCTAATGAAACCTCACCTCTAATAATCATCTGTAACGCCTTAGTGGCGTGGTCGGTATGGTGTTGCCGTGTCACCTTGGTGGTCGAGAGTTCGATTCTCATACATTCCACTGAGGGGTGAGAGATGTGTATTTCTGGTAATTGAAGTTCACAATCGACGTGGTTCGGAAGTCAGGTAAAGCCGTTGGTCCCGTTGCTGAATAATCACTGGTTCCATGCAACGTAAAAACACCATACAAACAAACAAAACAATAATCATCTATGCTCTTAGGGTTCATTGAAACTAGAAATAAACGAGTTCGCAAAAAATAGATGCTTGAGTATACATAACCACGCTAAAAGATATGATTCATTCTTTAGGTAGCTACACTGTGATCTGAAAACTTCTATTACATATTAGTACTAACAAAGTCTACTATATGAGATGACCGTGAATAGTATATAGTATGTATATATATATATATATATATATATATATATATATATATATATATATATATATATATATATATATATATATATATATATATATATATATATTATATATATATATATATATATATATATGTGTGTGTGTGTGTGTGTGTGTGTGTGTGTGTGTGTGTGTGTGTGTGAAAACTTCTGTACTGTTTGATTAATATATATATATATATAATATATATATATATATATATATATATATATATATATATATATATATATATACTAATCAAACAGTACAAAAGTTTTCATAAATTAGTATAAAAATCAAGGTAAACAGAAAATCGTTTATTAATCAACTTTGTGAAAATATGTTGTATATTATAAGAATAAGGAAGAAACTTGGAATGATAGCTTCAAAACAGCAATGCTGCTAGGTACAGCGAAACTGAATTCACAACAAAATAGGACAGACGTAAGAGCTGTTTTATTAAAGACGACAACTTACACGCACTGCTACTCTTAAGTGGAGGGTGTCTTTCAAAAGTTGCAACTTGCAGCTAAGTGGTAACCAGTAGGTGACTCGAGAGTGGAGAGTCGAATTTGTATTTTGTAGTTGTAGAACAACAGACCAGAGTCGACTTCAGTATCCTTGGGAAGTTCGTCCGGGAAAGTTACGCCAGTGCTGCCATTCGTTGAATATCTAAAATTAGTTAACCACGATGGACGTTTATTAAGGTATGTTTGAACTTTATAGATATTCCATAATTTGGTTGCTAACCGGAGCAATACTATTAAGTAGTTTATGAGATAACCATTTGCAAATTAGGCCAGACCTATGAAACCCAGAGCTACTCGCCTATACCTAGTATAGGCTACCTGAACCCAGTTGGTGTAGACTTATCTAATACAGTCGTGCTACTCCTCGCCAAACTCGTAAACTGAATTTTTTTTAGGCATGTTATTTTGCATTGTTTGCATTTATAAAATTATTTTTGTTGATGCAGATAGCAATTGTTTGTGTATCTTGTCCAACAATTGTGGAAACCAGGGAGTTTAGCCATTACTACCTATACTCTGTTTTTTTTCATCTGTCCATCCGCCAGTGGTGTTTTTGTATGGTAACACTGCGTCCCGGGCTTGAAATAGTTACGCTGTGTAAGTTTTAGGTAAATAAAAGATATCTGGTTGTACATTTGCAACTGAAAAGTGTTTTAATAATTTACTGTATGCGAATTACACCGTTAATATTCGAAATAGGATATTGTTATTATTGTCGAATGTAAGCTGCCTTTTCGGGGTGGCGAATGGAACAGCCAGACGCAAATTCCATCAAACAGATGCTAAACCAAGTTACGTCATATCGTATCTGGCTGAAACGCACTTTATAAAAATTAACAGTACATACTGATATACTTACGTATAATGAAGTAATACGTTGACATCTTGCCGTAGTGAACAGCAAGAGAAGCAATTTTCCCGCCACTGCGTCTGGCTGTTCCATTCGCCATAATAACAATAACCTATTTCGAATATTAATGGTGTAATTCGCATACAGTAAATTATTAAAACACTTTTCAGTTGCAAATTTACACCCAGATATCCTTTTATTTACCTAAAACTTACACGTAGCGCAACTATTTAAAGCCATACAAAAACCACACAGGCGGATGGACAGATGAAAAAAAACAGAGTATAGTAGTAAGTGACAAGGGTGTCCAAAAACGAGCGCATTACACCCGGTAGACCAACTCCGTGTATCGTATTTCTTTGGAAATTACAGGTTCCTATAGTATTTGGGTTGCTTACTAATGATTTGCCAGTATTTTTTTGGTGGTCGACTATAATTAAAACCCCCAGGTTCAAGTACTAAATACGGCGAAATACATTTGACCCCCCAATCCCTAGTGGCTGTCGTATTCGCGGGAACGTTCCTTGTAGTCCGTGTGGAGTTTTTTAGAATTACGTTGCACTAGCCAGAAAGGCACGAAACCTGTTATAATTACAACATAAACAGTCAAAAATAAAATAGAAAAATGCATAGGCTATATAACCTAGCTAGTATTTCATAAGTGTTGATAATAACAGACCTACCTGAAAACTAGGGCTTTGGTAATTCTACAGAAGAGCTCCTCGTGGAGATGAGCCATCGTTAGTAATAGGGCAATTGGTAGATCTATTACTATTCCGCGGCGGCCTAGACTATGGCAGTTGCTGTCTTTCTGAGAAGTTTTACCTACTGTACATTAATTAACCCCCAGGGGCTCGTACTAAACACGACGAAATACATTGGACGCCCCAATCCTTAGTGGATGTATTCACAGTTACATTCCTTGCAGTCTGTGCGGAACTATTCTTTAGAATTACCTCGAAAATGTTAAGGAAGCTTGAGAAAAAGAAATCCAGTACACTATTGAGCTTTTAGTTATTTATGTCACAGCATCAGGAATTATCCAAAATAATACTGGTCAACTTTATAATTGTCAGAAAGATTATGCTAATAAAACAAATGATAGTCAAGGAAAATTTACTCTCAGTATTTAGATTGTTAAGATATACATATAGTCTGTTACATATGTCATTACAGTATAATGCTTATTTTTACTTATTTGACAAGAAATATTGGTTCTAGGTTGTCCCCTATGTTTGGCAGTGAGACACTCTGTAGTCTGTACTTTCATTCAGTCGTGGTTATGATCTTGGGTCATCTGCATGTACTTTCAGTCAATCTTGGTTATGATCTTGGGTCATCTGCAAGATCTAGTTATCTTTTTTTATGATAGTCTCAGTTTCTATTGAACCCCGTGATACTGTTTACAACATTAAGGGTTACAAAGACCAAAACTAGTGCACACCAGGTATGAATTGATGTATTAACTAAGTAACTATAATTAGCTTCTAAAGTTAACACTTGAAGTAAGTAGGTTTTCCTTTGGTGGATCCGACACAGAACAGCAGGGAGAAATGCACCACTCCATACAGTGTCTAGGATCACTTGGAAAATATGATGCACTTTGGTAATTGTTTCTAATAATACTGTTGCTTGACACAGGTAGACAAGAATTTACTTTACTTGAGGCACAATCACTGCTGCAAAATTTTATAAAATTTGCATTTTGTTTCGGGAAAATATTTACTCAAAAGCTTGTTGCCAAATAACAAAATCACCAATCAAGAACATGTCTGTCACTTCACTTAGGAACATGAATATTTGTGACTACAACAAAAGGTCACTGTTCACTGGATTGGAATTTGGGAGACAAAATGAAAATGTGGAATGAGGATCTAGGAATGGGAATGGAGAGGTTGTTTAGGAATAGGGCGACTGGAATGGCTGGTCGCACAAGGGCCATGGTGAATGGTATGTTGTGAGGCTTAGTAGTCCAAAATGGAAGGCTCAAGGCTTCTTGTTTAAGCCAAGGCATTGGGCCTGATGAGTCGCTCAACTCAATATGGACAGCTGGGGCCAGAGATACCTACAGACATAGGGTATCGTGACAGGGCCTCCCACCGTACTGACTTCAGAGGGTAATCCATGGCGTTTTTATTCCTGTCTGTGGCCACCATCTTGGATATTTTCCAATCAGTAGTATCTGTTATCTTCAAAGAAGACCCTTGTAAAACTCTCGTCGTGCTGGAAGAGAACAGCATTTCTGCAGAAGCTTGTCTTCATTGTCTACAACAAAGAGAGGGCATCACTAGGGAGAGAGGTTGGAATGGGTGGAGTTATTAGTTGTGAAAGGCAAGTGTCAGGTCAAATCTTGCATGACCTGCAGGTGGTTCGAAAGGGTCGAAAGGGGGAATTGACACAATAGAATGAGGAGTGGTGTGAAAATTGAATCTGTCACCCTTTCCCATGTGTTGTGACCAAATGCATGTGGCCTGCCAGCTGGTGGGCATGAGGCATTAATAACAGCTAGAGGTCATTAAAGGTGATTATACTGGGTATTGGACAGGGAATTTAACTCGAGTCATAAGGGACAGCCACCTTCTTGGTCTCGTCTGAAAGATGTAGTTAAGGGTGATGCATGTGTGCTCAAAGGTGCCGCGATCCGTGCTAATGCTAGTTCGAGAATCCTGAGGGAATTCTCAAGGAGTGTCCTAATGTTGGTTTGAAAGCTGGAAAAGGTATGAATTATATGAGTAGCGAGATGAATCTCAATTGATTTGTTGTGACACCAAGCTGATTTACGGTGACATTAGGCTGTCATTCCCATTGCAGGCGAGGTTCGGGGAGTGTTTATGATTTGACTTTGAATTTTGGCCTAGCCTAACTCCTTTCTTTCTCTATAAAAATGAATAATCTACCCACCTGTACGCTTTCTCCAACTCCAGTACACTCCAGAAATCACCTTAAAACACCAGCACCACAAGACTTACGACCCAAAAAACAACTCCTACCAGACAGAGAGCTCTCCCCTACCAACCACACACCACACGTGCTTTCTACTCCCGTGTTATTGTTACATCCGGCCGACGCCGCCGCCATCTTGTCTATGACGTCACAGCCTATGACGTCACAACACAACTTAAATACATCAACAGACACCTTCTAGAATCTACCACATGTTGTCTATATATAGGACACCCACCATATTTCAACAATGCATAAAATACCCATAACAATTATACAATATATAATCACACTTATCTATACCCATAACAATTATACAATATATAATCACACTTATCTCTTTCTCCCTCCCCTCCGACTGTTTCCTAACCTAGTATTCCCCTCTTAATTTCCTTCTTCCTCCAACTCTTTACCCTCTACATAATTTCTAATACATTCCCCTGAAAACTCCTGCTTTAGTGCAAAAAAAGGATCATCTACGTGTGTACACAAAATGCCTTCCAATTTATTGTTCTTTTTCCAAAAGAATATATTAGGTTCTAGTCTACTTCTCTCACCTTGAAGCTCCTTCACTACTTTCACCACTTTACAATACCATGCTTTTGCTGCATCCTTGAGCCCATAGACTGTTTTCTTCAACTTCCATAATCCCCTCCAACCATCTTCCCTTGGTGGCTTCAAGTACACTTCTCTTTGTATCTCGTCACCTGTAAATATGCAGTTTTGACATCCAATGTATAACAATTCCAATTTTTCACCCTTTATTATGGTTAGACAGAATTTTAAAAATTTCAGCATTGCATGTGGGAGCATCTTTTCCCACTCAGCCATTTCTTCTTCAAACCCTCTAGCTACCAATCTTGCTTTACATATCCTTTTCCCCCCCTTTTCCCCCCCTTTTTATCTTTTTTCAGTTTACTATCCATCTTGTAGATATAGCTTTTTGTCCAACATCATTTACCTCCTCATATACCTGGTTATCTCTCCAACTTAGAAGTTCTTTTTCTTTAGCTTCCATTATGCTTCTATTTTCAAATCCCAGCAACACCTCCTCTTCATCTTCAATTTTTTCTACCTGACTATAATCCCTCAAGTTAACCCACCCTTTGTCACCTGACTGTGAGTCTCGTATATTGTACGAATCAGCCCATGCTTGGCTTGATCTTTTCCTGCAAGACCTAAAATAGCCTCCATTTCTTCTACTTGTCCTGTATCATTGTTTATAGCCCTAACTCTATTTCCCTTTTTGAATTTTGGTATCTCTTCCATTAACTCGCTTTCTATTGACCCACTTTGCCCGTTATCTTCCACTGTTTCCTCTATCACCTCTCTTTCTATAGTCTCTTCTGTGTCTGCATTCCTTCTCTCACCCATTATCTCCTCTCCTTCCAGCCAATCTACTTTCCCTTCATTTGGGCCATCTGACCTACCTTTCACCCCATGGGATTTATCTATTCTAGCCGATATCTCTTCTGTATCTGGTGATCGTCGTTGAATCCTTGTCACATGTATCCTAGCTACTTCTCTTAAAGAATCCCCATGTTTGACTATTATTGTTTTCCCGATACTCCCACTACCTGAGCAGGTCCTCTCCATTCATTTTCATTTTCCTCTTATAGAATACCTCATCTCCTACCACTGCTTCTTCCAAATTTATGTTCTCTGATGTTTTTGTTTAGCGCTATTCTTATTTTATTACAGGACTCATTTTTTATAAATGCTTCTCTGGCCTTGTGCATTGCATTCAGTGTGTCCCTTACCATACCCTCTTCCATCCCTTTTTCTCTGCTTGCAGGACTAGAACTTTCTTCTCCTATTAGGTTAGGCAGTGAAGGGTTTTTTCCAAATACTAATTGGTTGGGAGAGAAACCTCCATTATTCATTAAACAGTTCCTAGCACTCACTACCCATTTCAAAGCTAGGGACCAATCTACTTCCTCTTCCTCCATCATCTTCCTTACACTTCCCTTGATCATGCCTACGGTCTTTTCACATAATCCGTTGCTCCACGGAGATTCTGATGCTGTGGCTAATACTTTGATATTCCATTTTTCTGCCATCCTCCTTACTTTTTCATTTTGAAATTCTCCCCATTATCTGACAATATTTTGGAGGGTGCTCCAAATATAGCAAACCAGCACTCAAAAGTATCTTTATTATAGTTTCTGGTTTCTTATCTTTTATCCAACAGGCCTGACAATATCTCGTTGCCATATCCACTATTACCAAGAACTTTCTCTCTTCTATCTCTCCCACATCCATCGCTACGACTTCATTGAACGTTTTACTCCAAGAAAAGCCTACTACCGGTTTGGCGGGGTTTCTTTTGTATTTTTTACAAACCTCACAATTTTTAATCAGTTCCGTTAGTAACTTTCTTATTTCCTCTTTTTCTTTTTCGATTAACCCATTACTCCATTGTGCTTCCTCTGTTAGCTTCCATATTTTATCTCCACTTCCATGACCAAACTGTAAATGTAATTTCTTCATTGTGTTCTTAATTTCCCTCGGATTCTTTCCCTTCCAACCCTCCAGTAATAATTCTTCTACCTTCCTCCTCCTTATAGGCACTCTTAAATGACCCTGTTCGTCTTCTCTTAATCTCTACTTTCATTCCCCTAATACTTCTACTATGACACAATTTTCTTTCAAATTTAGGGTCATACCCATTTTACTCATGGTTTGCTTACCTATCAGCCAGGGTATATCACCTTGCAGAATTTCCGTCTTCAAATAAAACTTTCTGTTTTTTAGTATCACAGGTATTTCTATTATTCCTCTGGACTTATAAGATGTCTCACCAAAATTAAACACTTTATTAGACTCTGTCCTAGTGTCCCTCATTCTCCTCAACTCCTTCCGACTCAAATCCATGACAATACGTGCTAGTCACAATTCCCCGCAAACTGTTGATTTACACCCTGTGTCCAAAATTGCATCAACCACCTCCCATGATGCTTCCACTATTTTATTAACTTCTCCTACATAAACCTCTTCTTCTTCTGTCCCATTTTCTGTTTTTACCTTATTTTCTTCTAGTCTTGTTTCAGTTTTCTTCCTATTATGAAAATTCTGAGGACAATCCCTAGCCCAATGCCATTCTGAGCTGCATATTGCACATACTGTTACCTCCTTCTTTGTTTATAGGATTTCTACCACCCCTTCCTCGGTTCCATCTTCCCCGATATCTTTGGTTTTTCCCTCCCTCTCCCAGAACTGGCATTGCCTTCTGACGAACCCCACCATTCCCGTTCCTCTTTAGTCCCTAATCCCTCAAATAGTCTTTTCATTGTTTGCGACACTGTTCCGTACTCTAGCTTTTCTTGCCCACAAGCCGATAATACCATTTGTTTTTGATTTTCCGTGAGATTTGCTTGCTCTATTACATGATACCCTTGACTTCGCCTTCAAGCGCGCCTTTCCCCATTGCTCTTTCACACTCAAGATGCTGCCTTCTCGTATCTAATTAAATAGTCCGCCATATTTTCACTAGATTCTCTTCTTATTAGAAGGTATCTTTTTATTCTACCGTAATTCTCCATTACCGAGTCTTTTAGATAGGCTTTATCTAGTTTCTCTAGGATTAACTTTGGACCCTCTGTACCAGTAAGTTTATCTTTATCTAATGCTTCCACTAGCTCTCGGGCTTTCCCTTTTAAGCTCATTCTCATTTCTATCGCCGGGTATTTTGTATCTTCTCCATACAACAATAGCCAATCTTCGGCTTGACCTTTCCATTCTTTGTATTCTTCTTGTATCCCGCTAAACCTAGGACATTCCCTTCTCCATCTAGTAGTCTCCCTTTGTTCACTGTCGGATCCAGGCATCTTTGATCAACCACGCTCTGCTACCAGTTTGAATTTTGGCCTAGCCTAACTCCTTTCTTTCTCTGTAAAAATGAATAATCTACCCACCTGTACGCTTTCTCCAACTCCAGTACACTCCAGAAATCACCTTAAAACACCAGCACCACAAGACTTACGACCCAAAAAACAACTCCTACCAGACAGAGAGCTCTCCCCTACCAACCACACACCACCACCAACGTGCTTTCTACTCCCCGTGTTATTGTTTACATCCGGCCGACGCCGCCGCCATCTTGTCTATGACGTCACAGCCTATGACGTCACAACACAACTTAAATACATCAACAGACACCTTCTAGAATCTACCACATGTTGTCTATATATAGGACACCCACCATATTTCAACAATGCATAAAATACCCATAACAATTATACAATATATAATCACACTTATCTATACCCATAACAATTATACAATATATAATCATTGACAACAAGACAAATTCAAGCTAATTTTAACTGGAACTATTGTTCCACTACTGTCTGAAGATAAACACGGTCCTTACATTTTACATTAGCATTTGCCTCCAAGTGGCAAGAATTTATGTGAAGAATGATCAAATTTTTTCCCAGTCCAACTGGAATTTCTGGCAGATATTTGAATTGTCAGAAACTCACTCTTACTCCCGAGTGAACCTTGGTTCCCCTGATCTGTTGGGTTATTAGCTATCTATGGCAGGGCTTTTCAACCTTTTTTCACCACGTACCCTTTCGGTTATTTTCAATGTCAGTAATTACCCCCTCCACTTCGTAGAAAAAAAAACAAAACTATGTCAGAAAAAAATTCCATTGTGTGTATTTGCAAATACTGTGCTGAAGGGAAGTACGTAAGTACATAACTCTCCTGACGTAACCAGTATTATTGTAAACACACAGAATACCATAAAAAATAAACATTTTTAGAGTTATTTAACTGTTTCTATGCAGTAGTAAATTTAAAACGTTATGGTACTGAGCTGCAAAAACAAAATACATTATTATTACATCAGCAGCAAAGGGAGTTAATGAGATTGCTGACACTGTTTTTCATCAGCTAGCCTAGTCACGCAGGGAACAGGTTTTGCTAAAGCACATTGAAGGCCGGCTACCACATTCATTCGAGACCTGAGTTTTTATTTAATGACAAGTAAGCTGGAAAACCCAGTTTCACACAGATACTACATTGATGGGAAAAGCAACTGAGAACAGAGAGGCTCCTCTGTGACGTTGATATGATTTGGGTAGTTTGCAGCAGAATCTGACTAAAGACTTTTTTTCAAGTAGATCACAAGCACTGGAGCCATTCATATGTTCAATAAACTCTTCATGAAGAGTGTCATTAAAACAACATCTGTATGGGAAAGGTCTCTAATTAGCTTTGTTTCCTTCAGGCACATCTTAAAAGCTTACTATCTGAACTTCAGTAGAGGTAACATGCTTGTCAGCAAGTGGGCAGCCAGGCCCCTAATCCTAACAAACCCGTGGGGAGCGCGTATCCCTGACAAACCCTTGGCGTACCACCTGGGGTACCCATACCCAGTGATGTTGAAAACCCCTGATCTATGGGGAAGGTTGACCTTGACGGTCTACCTCCTTAAAGGAAACTCCTAGCATGAGCATCAAACATCATTCTGCAAGATCATACCAACCTGGACTTCTATGCCCTTCCACTGCTTGAAATGGTCAAGGAAGGCTGGACTTTTCAGACTTGTCCTTGAGGTCTTACTCATTTATTCCCATTATAATTATGGTGATTCAGGTTAAAACAACTTTTGGCTTACAGTACCCTGCTGGGAACGGAACCCCCGCCATAACCTGGGGAATGCCTGGAGCTGTTTACAAAGCTACTGTCATTAAAAGGAAGTTTTATCAAGGTTAAAGTAACCTGTCACCTCGAAGATTTTTTGGCTATGCTCCTATTACTTTGCAGTTCGGAGTTAGCCTACACAGCTAACATGGCTGCATTACTTTGCTGCCAGGCTGACCGAACACTATCAGCATTTTTTGCACGATATAAAACTGTAATTACTTGTGCAATAGATACTATAAAGTTATTTGTGGTAATAAATATTTTTACTTGGCCTTTTTTAGGTAGGTTTGAAAAGTGTAACAGGACAAAAAGCTTGCATTTGCACTATGAAATAATAGATAGGGGCTGAAGGGATGCTGTAAAGAACCTTTAGTAATGCCTACAGTGCACCTCATAAGGTGCACTGAAGGCACTCCCCTTATATGGGTGCAACTGCACCTTAGATAGTCTTTTCCCCATCAATGCCACTTAGGCAGCTCTTTTTACTATCATTAAAGCCTTCAGTAAATATTTTCGATGTAGTATGTACTATTTGCTTTCACAATCACTCAAAATTTACATAATGAAATAAAAGACTCTACGTACTTAGTAAGTCAAAACAAGGTTTTCCGGATGGAAATTGTTTTATAGGATTTGTTAAGATTCACCTGTGGGAATTCCCTTAGTGAATCTTTCAACAAAAATAGGGTTAAATAATACTGCCTATACAGATAATATAATATATTTATATATTCAGCACCAAAAGGTACAACATGATAGTCCGAAAAGGATTCTAGCCTACAGACTGTTGGTGTACATAATACAGACAAGTGTGGATAGTGTGACATTTACAGGCAAATTTCAGGTTTATACAATAATAAAATACAAAACACGTAATAAGTCTAAATTAACAATGTATAAGAGGTAATTTTATATATAAAACATCTTATGAAAAGTTACAATATACAAAAATGATAAAACCAGGTAGGACTAGGAATGTGAGCTTCAGAAATCATTCTGAAACCATCATGCTCAATAAAGGCATAGAATATCTTCTTTTGGAAAACGTTTTGATATAGAGTATGCTCATTTACTTCAAGATTTACAGGCAATCTGAATTTGATATGTGTTAAGAGTACTCCATTATAGTATTTCACTGCTCAAAGAGCATTGTCAAATTACAGTTAGCAATATATATATTTTTTTACAGTGACCACATATCTTTAGGAAATTAAATAAATTTTCATGGTTTGAAAGAATTGGTTTAATTTATCATCTTTAAATTGGTAGCATTAATCCCACCCACAAATCCCTCAATACTGCAATAATAACTTTGTTACTCTGAGCACCTGAATTTCCCCTTCAACAGCACCACCACTTGTTTGAATCTATATTTCCATACTACTACTGTTGATAGGTGCTGGAAGTACAACATGGTTATAAAAATATTTTAAACTTAATACTTCCTAGAAATGTACTGCATATAACTTCAAAACAATTTAAGGGTTTCTCCAACCATTCATCACAGATGTTTTGCCTCGTTAAAACACTGGCTCAGCAGTGTTAAAACTGGCGATGGGGAAAGGCAGCTTGATGTGATTTATGTCTAATTATGATTCCCATTACAAAATCACTAATATTTTCTCCTATTGGAAAGGAATGATAAGGATAATGCTACAGTAATTCTTTAGTATGGTCCTCTGATAAGGTATATAAACCTATATGCTACACTGATTGTCAACTGACTGAATACTTTGGTACAGAGTTGGTACACAAATTCAGATATATATATATTTATATAATGTATATACACATGCACTTTTCCATATTACAGGGGTACATTCTATACACAATTATTCGCAGCACACCCCCAAGGAATCTCAGGAATGTAAAGTGGTCCACATTTATTTTTGATAAATAATACAATAATTACAGGTATTATATAGGCTATTGACAGTTTCATTGGTACAAACGACTGTTACTTTTGTGCACTGTTTTTTCTTATGTGGAAGCGCTGTAATATGGGAGTCTTAATTACTCCCGAAACTGAAGCTTTTATGAAAGTTTTTTCCTACTGTCTTCACTCATAATGTAAAGTACTAAATATTTCTCTGTATTAATATAGAATTGGTAATATTTATGAAAGTTTGTACAAATGGGTAAGTCTAAACTTTGCTTTCAGGCCCACAAGCATGATGCTGAAAACTCTCTCGTATTTTGGTTAAATGTATTGCTGTTGCATGGCCATACACTTTGTTGTACCATTCTGGTGTTCTTCCCCTGCAGAAAAATATTTAAGGTTAGTAAACAGTTGTATAATTAAAATTTATACAATTTATACACTTGATACAATATAATTGCAAAATTTTATTTTTAAGAGAAAAGGTGTTTCTACAAACCATTACCTTACAAAGCCTAATATACTTCGGTTCAAAATGGACAACTTAATTAATTCACTGATCATTTAAAATAGCTGATAATTCATCAAATTTTATATACAATCCTTAACCTGTGTTGGCTATTCAGTATGAATTTCAGATGGTTAAGAATATCCAGTAGTCATGGCTAGTGACAGGTTTCATGGTGGAAGCCTAATTGGCATAGTATAACCATGCAGCCCTAGCTCATTTCCTTTATTTAAGATAATTAAACAGAAGAAAAACTGGCTCTACAAAACTGGGATACTGCTTCTTAATTCCTGTGATTAGAAGATACGGTGACATCAATCAGTCTTAAAAATGGTTAAGACTGCCAGGAAACTCCTAATATAAGGTTCTTAAGAATGGATGCCTGATTGCAGAGGAAGGAGGAGAGCTAGTTACTTCCCCATCTAACTTCTTATTTTCAGTACCTTGGACAAGATACTATTTTTTTTTTTTTATTGAGCAGATCCTTAGAAGATGCCTGAGCAAATTATGGGGAATGTCCCTGAGTTAGATTCAGGTGAAGGTTGTCTGGTGCTGCCAAATGTCTGTTCTCATTATCTGTGCATCCTTAAGGCCCCCATACACTACCGAGCATCGAATCGCGATTCGAGTCACCTCAAGCTTGGCTCGAACTCGAAGGAGGCCACACACTAAAGAGCCTTGTTTCAGTTAAGCGCTTTTTCCGCACAGTGAAGATGTCATCCTCAGACCTAGACACAGATGATTTTTTAAGCATTGCTGTTGCTCTCGAAGAGAAAAAACGTAAACATGATTCACGATCAGCATTAGGGTCATTCTTTCAGTTTTTCTACTAATTTGTCTTGAGCAAAGACAAATTAGTATAGGTCTACAAAGTCACTTAACACTTCTCTTGAATTGGCGCTATCCATCTTCAATTTCACTCAACATACAAAAATAATGGAGCCTTCCTCGTGTACCCAACAAATTATCACTTGGCTCGAAGCTCCGCCCACAAAATATCAGGAATGTCTTGATAGCGTCGAGCCAGCTGCGAGTGGCTCGTTGCACGATGCGCAAGCCCCCATACACTATGAAAACTCGACGCGTTGCACGAAGCGCGATTCGATGCTCGATAGTGTATGGGGGCCTTTAGAGTTCCTTTGAATGGCTGAAAGCCAGCACACTTGACTTTGTGAGCTTTCCCCCACTGACCAACAGACCTTGCAGGATGAACTGTATGCCCGCTACATCACTTCTTGAAGCTGGAAAAAAAACGATATTCTTGGACACCACCACCTAGTGCCTACCAGTAGTATTACAAAGAGAATTACTGCAGGGCACAAAAGCAACTCATCTAGCTCCCATTAACAAATTCTCGGCAGATGGAGATGGAATAAATAAATTTTAAAATCTGATGGGTTCCAAGTTTTTCCCACTAAATCATAAACAACAAGCACTAGAAGAATCTCCTGCTTTCTTAAGTGACACAAGATATATGCTATGATAAACTCGGGCCTCTCCCAAGGGTTATTTGGTCCCTGAGTTAGGCTATAGAAAATGACAACATCCTACTGTGGAGGCTGAAATTGGTGAGGATGGGCAAAACCTTGTAGTACTCATACAGTATGGGCAACTGTATGAAGGGAGGGAGGTCCATGCACTTTAGTCTAAAGACCTGCTCAAGGCAACTCAACATGTGGATAAGAAAGTCCACAATCATCAAAGGGACTATGAGAAGCTCGGTCTTGACCAAGGTAGATAAGAAAGTCTGCAATCACCTGCGAAGTGGCTTTGGGAAGAGAGAGAGACCTTCTCAACCATTATAACATCAACTGGAAAAACATGGTCTATTCCCTGATACAGATTACTTGAGGGTACCTAAAAGTATAAGGTTCTCGGAGAAGAATGGGCAAAAGAAGAATAACACATCATGCTACCATGGCTTGAGTCCAAGAAGGAACTACAGACTTAAAATAACTGCATTGACTAATATTAGACTGACAAGAGAAAAATGAACTTTTAAGAGTGACCAAGGGCTGCTGGAGAGCATTTTCCAAGGCCTGAAGTTCCCAAAGACTATAAAGTCAAACAAAGACCAACCACAAGGGCTGACTTCCGACATGCGGTCACCAGAAACAGACCAGGGACGAGCTGTAGAAACATTTATTATGCATTTTCATCAGACACAGTTGCCTATGCATAAAAATGCAAGTGTACAATTGTAAAACATTTCAGCTTTCTAGTCATGTATCATTGTCTTTGTTGGCTACAAGGAAATAGTCTTTTTCTTGTGCGAGACAACATAGATTTGTATATGAAACTTAAAAAAGTTTTAAGTGCCAGCAGCTAAATATTTTGAAATTCGCTTTAGCGATTCTTTTGTTTTTAGGTGTAGGTATATGGCTCCGCCCACTTTCGGGAAATAGAGGACAACTAAGTAGAGAAAACCAATTTGTTTATGGCGGCTGTTAGCAATGGTGGTGAGCAGCAGCGATTGTTTTGAAATACTCTCTTCACTGATCTTGCTTCAGCTTGTGATCACACTCAATTAGATGAGTGCTCGGAGTCAAACACTACTACGTATTTGCCTTTACATGGAACTTCTCATGTTAAGAATCAGTCAGTGAAACAGAGTTTATGGCGCCAATGCCATTACAACCTTCAGGGTTGTTGGATCCTTCTCTTGCCCTGATTAAACACTGCCCGGACAACGTTTTGGGTTGTTTGAAAAAACCGTTGGCAGCTATGAAGAACTTAGCAACATTTTAGTCTTTGGTCGAGGAAGAAGGCACCCCTCCTACAGCTTATGCATCTTTGCGATTTTTACTCCAGAGCTAACCAGCTTACTTCTCTGCCAGTGTTGGCTTTTCCAACTAAGCAGTCTGCCTGCAGAGTCTGCTAATTTGCTTCAGCTGGATCTCTCAATTTCAGCAAGGAGAGCTCTCAGAGAAGTGGAAAGCTAGATGTCGGGGTAAAGAGAATTGGGTAAATTTAAATTCAGTTATCCACTGTCTTGTCTTTTGAAGAGAAGGTATTCATACTACATGACAGGAGAATCCTTCTTAGGTGGGGCTGCCTCTTCCCAAGGAAATGTCTCTAGCCTCATAGACTCGGGCCGTAGGTCAGCTTTTTCTGCGGCCAAGACCATGTTTTCACCAGCTGAGCTGCATCATTTTAATGTTTTAAAGTCTTGGAAATTATGAGTTTCCTTGACTGGATGATAGGCTCTCTTGCACGCAAAATCCAGGAATATCCAGAATTTACCGGCTGACTTCCCCTTGGATCTCCTCATGTACTTTCGTGGACGGATGAAAGTTAGACAAAGCTCTAGGGAACTTGCCTCTCTCTACACCATGGGAGTGTTAAAGAAGAGGGAATTAGAGAGTTCATATACCACAAAAGGAGTAACATCGGTCCTTCTTTTTTCGCCCCTCTCGAAGGAAGGTCTTATTTCCAGAGACAGTAGTAGATGGGATTTGCTGTGAGCTACAGAAGTCTATGCAGGATTTGCTATCAAAGTCATCCACATGCGTTAAGGAAACTCATTTATCGGCTTTTAAATTGTTGCTATCCCTTTCGCAGAAGGGGTCAAAGACCTTCCACTAGGACCCGAGCCAACATATGATCTCGTCTAGGGCAGTAGAGAAATCCACGACAAAGCCCCCCTGCAAAGTGCGAACACAATGTCCTCTGTACCAAGGTAGGTGCCAGGCTCCTTCAGTATTGGGGAGAAGTGGAGCCAGAGAGGAGCAGAGTGATTGGTAGAGCAAGTGTTACTACACTGTTATGAAACTCCTCCCTTGGCCAAGAGGGCGATCGCCTTAATCGCTTACTACAAGAATTCAGAGAGATTTCGAGCTCTCAAGGAGGAAGTGTCCTTATTCGCAAGAAAGAAGCAGTAGGAGGGGTTCTACAATCACCTCATTGTAGTGCCAAAGTCATCAGGGGATAGAGACCAGTTTTGGACGTAAGCACCCTGAATGTACTATTCGTCCAGAAGATGAAACTCAAAAAGGAAACAACGCATTCGATATTAGCATCCATCCATCAAGAGGATTGGATGGTATCAACAGAACTTCAAGATGCTTGTTTCCACATACTAATATGTCAGAATTCCAGAAAGTTCCTGAGATTAGTTTTTCTGTTTCAGGCACACTGCTTCGGGCTGTCAACCACTCCTCAAATATTCACACATATCCTCGCTCCCTTAGCAGGTTGGCCCCACCTGATGGGGATCAACATAACATTCTACCTGAACGAATGGTTTCTTCAAGCAAAGTTGCAGGATGGAGGATCTTGTGAAAACACTTCTTGCACAAGAACTACGATTAGTAGTAATTCACTACAATTCACAGATTACTCATTGTCAGGAGATAGTTTATTTGGGAATGACTCTCTAGTTTATTTGGGAATAATTCATTTTCAGGCTTTTCCCTCCCAGGAGTCAGGCCAATTAATTCCGGCTCTACCTGTTTAAAAGTGCTCCTGTCAAGGCAGAGGAGGGGGAAGCAGCTTGTCTGATCTGTTAGTCCCAAGTAAATTCTCTAGTCCTGTGACAAGACTGTTCACCAGGTCTAACAGTCCTTTGGACAACAAGGACCTCGGTAAGCTTGTAGAGGCCCTGGGTTTCTTCTTAGGAGCCCGGAATGACTCTAGCTGTGAAGGGTGGTCAGAAGAAGTAGCTGTGGTCTCTTCACTGAGGCCATTGTGCTGACAAATCAGCCTGCTGACAAGTCCTTTTGGGATGCATTCCTCCCTCATCCTTTAGAAGGAAAAACCTCGGGTAGACTCTACTGGGGGCAACAAGATGGTTTCCATTCCTGAAGGAACAGGAGAGCCAGCAGAAGACCCACCTGTCTTCCCAGAGCGGGGAGACAGTCCCTTAGCAGTCCCAGGTCAAGACTTCTTAGGGGGAGGGAAACCACCTTCTTCCTCAGCAGGGGAGCCTTGGAAGATGAAGGGGAGGAAGCACCAGACGAAGACAACGACACCTTACGCCTGTTCTTCGCCAGCTTCTTCAGCGTGCTGATCAGATCACCTCTCCAAGGTGCCACAGTAGCACTAGGCACAGGAGATGCCGATACTGGAACGACTCCGGATTCCCGACTACTGGACAAGTAGTTACTGCCCAACTATCTTGTTAAATCTTCAACAGCCAAATCCCAGCCTATGCTGGTGAATGTAGCAAGACAGCAGCTGATCTTGTGACCCACCCCCATAGCTCTACCCACTCCAACTCCCGCGCCAGAGATTCATCGTCTCCTATAGGAGTTTCCAGTTATTTAAGGATGACCTGCAGCACAACCTGACTAAACCCACATAGCACCACGTCATTACCGAGGGTCCTCCAGTCCATGCCTGCTTCAGATGTTTGGCCTCAGACGAGATTTCCAGGACATGGAACAGGCAGGAGAATGCCTAAAAGCCTCCAGCCCAAGAGCTTCTCCCCTCCACATGGTACCAAAAGCTGACGACATGTGGTGACTACCGAAGACTTTTTTAAACATTAAACAGTATCCAAGAGGTACCCACTGCTGAACATTACCAACATTACAAACCAAATGGAAGGCTCCAAAATATTCACGAAGATTGACATGATGAAGGGATATTTCTAAGTGCTCATTGCAAAGACGGCCATCATCACCCCTCTCGGCACATGCACGTTTAACTATAGCTGCTTTGGCCTTTGGAATGCAGACGTGACCTTCCAAAGTCTGATGGACAAAATCCTGGCAACAAATCATGGAAGACATCAGACGGGGCCTGCAAATACTGAAAGTTAATGGACTCATAGCCTGGGTCAGTCACCCGAGCAGTCGCAGCAACAATCAAAGCAATTCAAGCATTCACAGGAATGATCAACTATCACCATGGGTTCAGTCCCAACCTTGCTAAAATAATTACTTGAAAATTACTTGAAACTTTATGTTGGTCTGAAAACCCAGACAATGCTTAAATCAACCACACAAATAGGTCCCTCAACATAACGACAAATGTAACACAAGAATGGGCATGGCCCTTGAGTAGGAGAAAGAAGACAGTCATCAGCCACTGGCATTCTTAGGTAAGAAATAATCACCAGCACAACAGATATACACCATGTTCAACTGAGAGTTGCTGGAAATCCACAGAGCAATCTGCCACATGCTAGAAGGACAACAATGTGTGGTGCAGACAGACTACCAATAGCTTGTCCAAGCCTACATCAAAAGGGGAGATGGGTGGTTGGCAAGACAGCAGTGGCACCTATCATTTACACATAAAAAAAGTGGGCAAGAGAATGCCTCCCCTGCCAAATGTCAGAAGTAATGAGGCACACAGAAATGGAGATACAGTCAACACAGCGATGACTGGCCTATCATGCAACAGATGGCAGAAAATTGTGCAAAAGCTGGGTTAGCAGACATGGGATACCTAAATACATCACCAGTGAGAGAGGAGCAAACATACATCTACCTTACGGCATACCCTCACCACCAGTCTCTGGTTGAAAATACATTACAGGACAGCATACACAACTCAGAAGCAAACAGACCAGGGACAAGCTGTAGATCCAAAAGCTCTTTACTAAATCTGCTGCATGGGGAAGAAGTTGTATCTCTGCCTGTTTAATATACCCACATCATGAAAAAAAAAATAGGGCAGACATATCACAGAACTATTCTGCAACAAGAGTTTGCTTGCTCTTGTGAAATCTGGTGGATAAGTTGATGCCGGGTAGATAGGAGATATTCTCCCCGGTTTGTACCTTCATCATGCAATGTTAATTACATCATGCAATGTTAATTACACAAGAATGTAACCAAGACAATGCACATATTAATGACATCACAACTGATTCTTAGTTATGACTGCAGTGGTGAAGGTAAATTCTCATAGCAGTCTCTTGGAGGGAACTTAATGCATCCAACTAGAAAAGGAACTCATAGAGAAAGGTGGTCACCTCTGCCAAAACACCACAAGGTCATGATGACTACAGCAGCCTCACCAAAGGTCCTGCCTTTGATGTAGAATTCAAAATCTGCTCCAAAGAAACATTCTTACGCAAAGCTGAAGCCAAGGTTGCCTTTCCAAGATTATGCTCACAAATGATGAAATAGCCTTTAGAAAATGCTGTTTTCCAGAAAATATTTCATTCACTTGTGTGAACGATTATCTAGAGGAGGCAACCTTGACCTTAGCTTTATCTATGATTTCTTCTTTGGAGCAAATTTGTCACCATTGCCTTGTGGTGTTTTGGCAGAGGTGAGCAGAACTCTGATCTTTGGCTCCAAGAGTTCCTTTGCCGCTGCCTCTTGGATGCCAGCAGAAGTTCCAACGAGCCAGTCAAGGTTCTAGATGGGGTAGGTCCCTGAAAACCTAAAAGATCCATGTAGACTTTAAGCTACCCCTTCTTTCACAGGTAACCTACACCAGACTTCTGCTTCTTCTCTTGCTCCTGTTCTGTTCAGCACCCGCAGAGTTCAATGGGAATTAACAACATTTGAAATGGAGCTTAATCAGCTTAGATGCCCCATGTCTCCTTTAGTCTGTTGAAACCAATTACAGACAGAGATTGGGGGTAGTGCAGAAGACAACTGTACCTGTGAGAGGTGGAAGAGATGGGAGATCACACCTAGAACAAGAGTAAGTTGGGAACCAAAATCAAGTGGGGAAAGAGGGACTACATAACACCAACCCTGCGAGAGCCTGAATGTCTTGGTGTGAAGATGGAGAGCTGACTTTAAATCGGCTCTAAGTGAGGAAATGTTTGAACACTAAGTGAGGAAATGTCTGAACACTAATCCTGTCCGAGGAACACCATTCACCTATAGATGAACTGATACCTCTGCTCTGTTGATGAGGGGACCAGCAATAGGAGGAAGTCTTCTTGGACCCATTCCTATGGGTTTTGGACTTACCCTTCTACCTATGACAAGGAAGAGAGTTCCAGGACAAGGAAAGATTATATGAGAATATGGAAGAATGATGCTAACATTTCTTCCTTGCCCTTCTCATCCAACTCATATGACTTGCACACTTAGCCCTATGGTGGCAAGAACATCCTAGCAACTTATGTTGTTCACTTCAAAAGGCATTTCTAAGCAAGACAGAGTTCTGTCATTTATGATCACAAACTGTAATAAAAAGATAAATGTAAATTATAAGCTTACCTCGGAAGATAAATGTAAATTATAGGCTTACCTCATATCAAGTCGTGATATGTGGGTTATCCGTGACTTCCCAGACCCACAAGGCTGTATAAGGTATCTCGAAGCCAAAACTATACCCCTAACGCCACCCACTAAAACTGTTGCATCACTGTGTTCCACAGATGTTTCAACAACAATGCATGTCCCTCTTGCTAAATCACTTCGCCAACATCTGGAAAGAAAAATTGGAATGTATAAGTATAAACTTAAGTTGGTAAACAGATAATGTAATTATTAGAAATCAAAAGAATATAGGAAGACACTTCAAATAATGTAGCATCCATTGCTAAAAGGCAGTTGATGGGCTTTGTTTATTTTTGGTTGGAAATTTCTATTATTGGCTTGAACTTTAATTCATCATTTACACTTGTGTCCAAAAGGGGAAATGAGCAAAAATAAAGTACAATTAAAGTACATCTTTCAAAAATTCTAATTTTGGTATCCTGTCATGCAAAGTAACTTTATAGACAAGTAAGAAAAATGTTGCTAAAATGGTGTTCATTAGTCATAAAAATTCTTTCACATAGAACTTCATTATACCTATACAGTAGTCTTACATTTCTCTTTATTTTGGCAAATATTTTATCACACAACCTGTAGAAATTTGGTTAGGAGCTAATCTCGGCTCATTAACTGTATTTTTCATTTAACCTTAATTTTTCACTGTTACAACTAACTGAAAGGGAGGAGTGGAAGTGGAAAAACAATGACAACAACATTGAGCCTAACACAAAACCTAGATGTAACATGAAAATGAAGTGATGGAGACCAGCCAATAACAACAAATACTAT
Organism: Macrobrachium nipponense; assembly: GCF_015104395.2. Lineage (NCBI taxonomy): Eukaryota > Metazoa > Arthropoda > Malacostraca > Decapoda > Palaemonidae > Macrobrachium > Macrobrachium nipponense. Next base: position 83,982,232 of record NC_087206.1, read on the forward strand.
TATAACCCCTGTGAAAATTTTATTTTGTTAGTACAGCTGTAATAATCCGTTCAGTTAATTTGCATTACAACTGTTCCATACAGTGTAGTATTTAGTATTATTATCAAATAAAGTATAATTTTGGAAATTTTTATTTTAATACAATTGAATGCTAGTCTATTTGATCATTACTGAATATCCATGAATGTTCACAGAGCTTAAAAGCTTACCTTAAGACACAATAATCAACCGGAGGGCGAGGAGCCATGGAATTACACATGTACTGGAATACTTCAGCTTGGCGGTCAAGGCGATTTATAACTCTCCATTTAAATAAAGATTCATCCCACAAATGCCTGAAAGATCATTATTGTAGAGTGAACGACTCATAATTATAGGCCTGCCCTGAGAGAGCTAAATTACCTGAATAGTTTGGTTCAACTACAATAATAGTACATGATATTAATATACACATCTACAAAATTACTCCAATAAGTTATGTGAAATAAAAAATACTTTGTACCGAACGAGATGTTCAAGAATCATCTGCAACTGATAAACTAAAATAATTACAGTCAGTATTAATTGAAGAAATATTACTATACACCTAATTCCACTGATTTAATTTGCAGAGTTACAGTATTTGTTTACACAAGAATGCTTAGTTCTTCTATTAGTATTTAAATATTAAACTTTCAGGGAATTTTCAATGCATGGTAAATAAATTTACCTCTCTCTTATGACACGATTGAGAAGTTCAGCAGGTGGAGCTTCAACTTCAGTAGTAGCTCGCCACAGCCGTAAGGGATGGCCATCACCAACTTTGCGGTAAAGAATTTCAACATTTGGGTCTGCGCAGTTCATGTGAACCCACCCTCGAGATCTGAAGTATTCATACATAAGAATGTCATAACATTATGTATTTTACCCTTAATGCTTATTTTAAAAGTTGAAATGATAAATTTTTATCATCCAAATGAAGATTTACAATTTTCTTCTACAGTGTCATTCGATACAGCAGTGATTTTTATTATAATCTAGTTTTCATCCTGTAATGTATAAATTTAAATTTCTTCTCTTAAAACCTTCAACCATAAACATGGAACCTACTTGTCTCTTGCTTCTTTAAGCAGTGACGAGACGCAAGCATTCATATAAGATGCCCAGTCACCTTCAGTAGTTGTAGTGATACCTGGAGATCCTACCACACCCAAGTCCTCCAAACAAACTGGTTGACTCTGCTCGAGGTATGTAAAACGGCAATTGGACAGCATTTCAGTTGGCACACACTGAAGTTGGCTCACCTGTGGAAAAGCAACACAGTTGTAGTATATACATAACAAAATTCAAATAAATGTAATAACAGTTTCACATAGCAAAATTAAAATAAATGTAATAATAATTATACTAGAAGTACTATGTAGTATACTGTTTAACACTGAGTGCACTGATTACAAAGTATTCTAATACATAGCAAAATACAAATAACTGTACGTAATAACAATTATATTTTATATAAAAGTTGCTGTTTAACACGGAATGCACTGATTAAGTATTGTAATCTTACCCTTTAAAAAGTGCACGAATGGATAAGGCTAACGTCTTCTAATTTTTAATTAGATAAAAATGGTTATGAATTGAAAATCTTCACCACCTCATTTAAGTTAATACCAGTACAACATAAAAGGGAGAAATGCATGACAATATGTAGCCTATCTTTATTAGTAGTTTAAATTTAAAGGCGTGTAGTGTGAAAGCGGTCTAACCCACCCGACATGAGTTTTGAGTAACTAGTAAAAGTGGTCTAACCTGCCTGTTGTTAGTTTTGAGAAATTAGCGGTCAAAGCTAATTACCGATTACGTACTACCGAAGAAAGTGGTGCAATGTATTACTATTATACATTAAATGTTTAGGCTAGATCTTTCATGTCACTAAGTTGTTGCTAATTTTAACTTAATTTTTTTTTTTTTTGGTTACAGTTGAATTATTTATTTACCCCCAACACTATATTGTTTTGCCAGAAAGTCATGGATTTAAGGTCATTTTTAAAGACTGTATGGAATAAGAAGAGTTAAAGATTGCATATTGTATGGAAAAGGAAGTTCTGTATAAAAAAAAAAGGTTAGTATGTTGCTATGCCTAATTCCTGATTTTATACAAATTTTCAAAATAAAAAAATATACTCTTAAAAAAGTATTGCTTTACATCATTAACATCCACATTGACCTTGGACATCAGCAACACCCACCCCCCAACTCAGGTTGGGGGAGAGAGAAAATAGAGAGAAACAGATAAAAATACGAGAGAAAGAGGAAAAAGAGAGGAGACAGAGAACACAAAAGAACAAAAAACGGCTGTCTACTAGGGTTTAAAGTCCGTGAGAAAGCAGTCTGAAGTACGCAGTATATGTAATATCTCGCTGGCCGCAGCACCCCACCACAGGTTAGAACACTTTCATACTACATGCCTCAAATAATGAGAGATAATTATGTTACTTGTTGCAAATCAAGTAATATCTATACCATTGTTTACTCAATGATATTTCTTTTAATTTAAGAAAAGTAAATACCCTGTATAGGGTTTTCCCATCCTACCCTAAATTATGGTATCCCTTTATAATGATGTCATAATACACAATAAATGACAAAACTACCAATAACATAGATAACACTTGAAATGAAAACTCTCCAAGGCGGTTAAAGAAAGACTGGTGCGTCACAAGGTTCCGAGCCTGGTCGGTGACCAGGATCCACCTCATATAAGCATAAGTTGCCAATGCAAATATTCCTTGCTTTACAGTCTTTGATTGTTTTTAATCGGTTTCCAGCTGGTGCTAGAAGATTATCCTATCCTGTTGTTAAGACCAAAGGTTTGTTCCGCATATGAACAATTAGTCTGTTATCCATGTTTCACTACCAGTGCTAAGTGTCAGATCATGTAATATTCACTAATATGTATTAAAAAAGCAGTGGATGTACGATGAAATATGTGAGGGTGAAGGTTAAGGCCTCTTAAAATTTAAGTTCTAACCTGCTACTTGGGTCCTCAGGCCAGGTCTGTGTGTATTCATTAGTTACTTCATTACTTTTATTTTCTTTGTACAGTGCACTTTTTTTTATTATGTATATTAAAAAAAATTAATACAGTATTTCTTATTTTGTTTATACTTCACCTATATTTATTTAATTTACACTTGCTTGATGTGGAAAACATATTGTGCATTAGATATATGTAGGTACTTATATAATCTGTTCTTTAGCTTTATGATTTCCATCATGTGCTTTGACATTCCCTATGTAATAACTTAGCTACATACATTCATATTCTAATATTTTGACAATACAATCATCAAGTTTGACTTAAGGTTAAGGTTTCTTCTTATTTTGACTTGATAATTTACCTGCTGAATCATTAGAGTAAGGCACTGATGCGCCGCCTTATTCTCATGGAGATCACGCTGTTCAGGAGTCCCACCTGCCCGCCGTCTTAAAGGACTAGATCCAGAAGTACCAACATTCAAGTGGAAAAGGGATGGCGCTAAACATACTGCAAGATTGCTTGCATGCATCTGTTCAAAAACATATATTTTAGATACTGTACCAACATAAAAAATGAAGCCAAAATTAAAAACTAATGAAGTACAGCACAACTGCTGTTAATAATTACCTTTGTAATGATAAAATTGAGTTGAATCCCAGCAAGAATGAACAATAAGTGCAAGAAACTACTAAAAATCTATAAAAATCTATAAAAATATGTATACGCTTTTAGTGGTAGGGAATTTGTATTTCACAAATGACATAGGTACGTACTTGACTACCACATGATTTATGTAATTTAAATGATTTGATATTTCTGTTACTGAACAATTATGGTATCTGCCTTTGATTACATACCTGATTATGGTGAGAGTTTGCAGCAACATCTGCTAAAAAGGTTAGTAAGGCCATGAGAACCTCTCTGTTCTCATCTGGTAACAAGAGAACTGCACACTGCAAGGCTTCTAGTCTGTGTTCAACAGGTAAATCTGGAGACAGAAAGAACAAGTTTAATTTTATATAAAAGACAGTCTTTATTATCTGTAAAGTTACTGTACTTCCAAATGTGAACACAGAATGACAAAAATATAAAGATGTGTTAATTAAAAATTTAACATTTTCTCTGTATAACTTACACTGGAAAATTGCTATAAACATTTCTGAAAGCTTATTCGTTAGAAGAACTTCAGGTAGCTCTCTGAAATATGTTTTAACCATGTCGGCAATGTCGCACACACCAAAATTTGAGTACTGTATATCTTCACCCAATTCATGGAATTCTCTTAATTTCTGAATGCGAGACCGAACTCCAGGCTTTCTGAAAATACCAACCTGAAAAATAAAATACTGATTACTGAAGATGCCAGCAGGAGAGTAGATCTTTTTCAACAAAATTTGTAAAATATAATATGAGTTATTGGTCTCTTTTTCTTTGAAGGAATTCTAAACTCACATAAGTGTGAATTAGAAAATCTATTTACTGAATAAACTAAAACCATAACAACATACTTGATCTAAACTAGAGGTCCTGAGATATTGCAGAGCAGCCTGGATGCCTGGTGGCAGTGGCTGACCTGTTCGTTGAGCGATCACTAAGAGGGGTACGCCAAAGACTTGTCGGTCTCGATAATCTGGAGTCTTTATTTTACGCATAAACTTTGGTAATTCCCAGTTCCATCCACTACGGTTGCTTGGGCAGTAGCGTTCCATGAGAGCTGTAAGTCTGCAATAATAAATACTTTGTGTAAGTTCTTGTGGTAAGAATAAATAATGCATAAAAAATATATTAACATTAAGTACACTGTTTTGTTCTTACATTTAGTTTTTATGAGAAATGATACTAACCTGAGGAGTGCTCTCTTTCGCAAATGTAGCATCTGACCACTGCTAAACCCATTAATCTGTGTGCCTTGTTGCCTTGTACTTGGTTGATAAGATTTCCTGTTGAAACTATGCCATCGGTCTACTGTTATCCTGAAATAGAAACTACATTACTTAGAAACCTTGTAGCATGATATGTCTAAACCATGTTTGAATTACTATACATACAACAATTAACATTATATTTCTAGTCTCTTTTCACGTAAATCTCCTTCAAGAGTGCTTTAATCTGAACTTGTGCTAATTTTTTTTACCAAATGTTCTTGATTTAATTCTCACAAAGCTTCAAGCCCTCTTAGGGCTAAAAAGTTACACTTTACAATAAAGTGTCTGCATAAAAACCTGCTTTGATTTTAATATTTTAAGTAAGTTCCATTCAAGAAAAACTTTAATCTTGAAATTCCACATCTACTATACTTCCTACTGTATGTCTCCTGTGATTATAACTATCTACCATTCTATTTTACCTACTTTCCATGTCGACAACAATCTTGTTTTAGTTTTTCTTACGTGATGCAAAGATTTCTTATATTACAGTACTCTTGGTTGATCTTTGTTAAATGAATACCTGTACAACTATAATACTGTTCTGCAACATATGATGTATGCAATGAGATTAACGCACAATATTTTGACCAAATTACCAAATGTAGCTCTGTGACAACCTTTTCCAAGTACCTTCCCTATGAATAAGGAAATCATCTGAATTATCTGCAGACTGCAATACCAAGCCCAACAATTAAAAGGGATAACAATGTCTCCTTACCTTCTAGGCTCTTCAATTTCTTCATCATCATGAGTTGAAGGTAGTGGAGAATCTCTACTCTCTACAGTACATTCACTGCTACCAGAACCCTCGTGTGCACTTGCTTCTAAAAATCCAAATATAACAGGTCTTAGGAATCTGTTTACCAATTTAGTTTTGCTATGGATGTGCAATAAGTATCATTAAGAGCAATATCTTCAATAAGCCTTTCATACTGATAAGCATCCAGTAATACATGGTATAAACACCTAACACAAAAATTAACTAATGCATGCAAATATTCAATAATGAACTATGTTCACAGGTAAGTGCAAGGCAAGCATTAAATAAAAGATTCACATGATCTTCATTACTAATTTATAGTCCATCCAATTAGTAATCTTGTGTAAGGAAATTCAGTGTCTAAATGAGGGAGAAATAATGTCAGGAAAATTTTCTCAAGATTATAAAAAATCAATTATAAAAAATCAATAAGTGTAATGATTGGTATTTGTTATGCATATAAAAAAAATTATGAATAGTGGTTTGTCTGTAAAAAGGCAATTAATGACAGTAAAAAAAAATTACCTATTAAAATACAATGGACTAAAGAATTTATTGCAAAACAAGAAAATGTAGGTGTTTAATCTACATACTTAACAAAATTAGAGTCCACTTTTTTCTTTTTTTTCCAAAGTATGTACTCAAAATTTTAAAAAATACTAATCTGGAACAGATTCACAGTATTAGGCAAGGATTGCCTAAGTTTTGTTCGCAGTATGAATGACTTCCAGAAAAAGTTTTTAAGAAACATGTAACAATTATTTATATTCGGAAAACAAATGGACATGTAGAGCAAATTGCTTTAAAGTGGAGTGTGAAAATAAAGGCTCTGACAAAGACATACCAGAATCCATGACTTCCGGCTGGTAATCATGATAACTTTTGTTGCATATTATTAATGGAACATTATCGTACACTGAATGCCTCTCATCATCTGGACTTGGCAAAGGCGAGACATTCTCGTCATTTTTCTCCCCACCTACAAAGTTGAAAATAAACAAAAGAAAAATCAACAACCAGAAAAATAAAACTTACACTAAAACTAGATTGCTAGACATTCATTATTTCTAAAACAACATAAGCATTTTGATTAGACCCTAAGAAAAAATTCTCATAAACACTTGCTATAAAAAAAATCAATATAGAATATGCATCATCATCATTTCTAATAACTATTATACTCACAAATATGGTTCCTGTTAGAGACAAGTACAGTACAGCATTCAAGATTCAAAAGCAAAAAAAAAAAAAAAAAACAGATTCTAGAATTGAATTATAATAAAATGAAAACAAATGACATGAGAGAAATTATTAAATACCTCCTCTGATACTAGCTAAGAAATTTTCTCTGGCAGCTTGAGATTCCTTGCCATAGGTAAGAGAACCAGTGTGGCGCAGGTGAGCGGGCCTCGACTGTCGTCCGGAGCTACCTTTGTTGGGATGTTTTTCTGAATGTCCAGGTGAAACCTACAAAATTAATAGGGTTTCGTTCATTTGGGTTCTGATCTCATGAACTAAAAGCATCATCCTTGCTTCATTTGGTCGCTTACTGAGGCAGACTTTTTCCAACTAAATTGCACGATGTTCACTAAACTCATTGATAAAATGCTCTTTCATTCTCTTCCACATCCTTCTATTACAGTAAATGGGATTTCAGTCTTTAAGCAGTATACTATAAAACACTCAGGTTAGTTATGAAATTCTATATTTTGTATTGTTCCAGGCTTTCCACTAATACATCCTTAGTCATACATAAAAATTATATAGCCTTACAAAATATTTGGTTAATTAGTTCACAAAAACAAAAATCTTGACTACCATAGTTGCTTTTGACAATGAAGATACTCACCTGATTACTTGGTGTCATTTTATTTGAATTTGCATCTGTAAGGTAGTGCCTCCAAGTAGGGGGGGAACACTCTGAATCACTATATGCTCCTCCCCCTCCTCCAACACCACCACCACTTCCCCCACCACTTCCTTCAACTCCATGGGCACTACCCCCTCGCCCCCAAAATTTTCGTCTCCTTCGACCCCGGAATAAGGGAGTAGAACTCTGAGACTGGTCAGAGGCTAAGGATGAAGAATCCTGAAAGAAAATAATAAAATTTAAGTGACAAAATCTTTAAGGTACATGATATAACTTCAGTAATGTAGCAGCCCCTTGTATCTTCCCTTGTTCCAACCAGCTACCAATCAAATTTCTGTTATACAAAGTGCCAGTGTAAATAGGAGTCTTTGCATGGGACCAAAAACCTTTGAAAATATACTTTATGAAGTTTCTACAATGAGAAAAATAATATTTAAATGAAATGGAATACTTTATTTTTAGCCCAATTTTTAAAAAAAAATCATTAATGTACTGCATTCACCTATTAAATAATGGACAATAAAATTTAACAATGAAAAGCAAACAAATTACAAACTGTGGTCTAACTAATGAAAGTGAAGGTCGTCCTCTTATTATCATAACAGCTTTAGAGCCTACAATAACCTTAGCCTATGCATCTCCACTGACCTCTCCTGGGGTTGACTGCCGCAGCTCTCTTGGGTGAGGAGTGCCAGTGGTCACGGAGCCTCGAGCTGAAAGTTCAGGCGATGCATCCGGGGAGATATCTACACAACCCAACTCTGCCACTCGTGCTTGCATGTGCGCTTCATCAACAAGCTGTTAGAAGATTTGAAACTTGACCACAGGCATTTTTGCGCTAAATACATAAACATAAAGTTTGAGAGAAGCACTTGAAACAAATCCCTTTACCTATTACAACATTGGCACTAAATCATATATAAGATAAGATGATGTTGAAGTGACTGTGAATACTGTGAATATTTGTACAACAAAGCAAAAATAAATAAACTTGGCAATTTTTAAGCAAATAGTGTTCTGTACTCATCAGATACCTTATTGCTGTTAAAATGATACATTTTTTTTATATATCTCTTAAACTGAATGTTGTGTGTAAAGTAAATGTTAGTTTAGGTTAGGAACCTTGTTGAATTGCCGTGATCTCTAAGATATCTATTTAATGGACTTTGTTACTTTTCAGAATGCTAGATCCCCAAAGCGTCCATTAAGCTAAGGTAGCACTGTTCATGTATTAAAAGATGTACAATGAAACAAAAACAAATACTATATTAAGTGAGATAGATAGCCATACCTTTGGGCCACTTATGACAACACCATCTCTATTCTGTCTTTTCTTTTTCTTATTTTTGAGAGACTCCATCCTTCGGAGGATGGCTTTAGCGCCATCGCGAAGGCGCTCAGAGCCAGATCTCTTGAACTGGCCAAGAAGGGCATCATCAGGTACCTCCAAACCTCTGGATTCACCAGTCTTATCACCAACTGAAACAGAAGAAACATTCAACATAGCTATCTCACACCAACTTACACACAATCAAAACCTACACTATCAGACTTTTGTTATAGGAGACTGGTGTTATTCTGAATTAAAAAAAAAAAAACATGAAGAAAAGAAATCATTGTAAAGGGATACAGAGGCAAGGTTTTGGCTTGTATGAAAAACCTATATCAAATACATAGGCAACTAAAGAGGATAGTCAAGATTGAATTAGTACAATAGGCTGAGAGAGAGAGAGAGAGAAATGTTTTACTCATAAGAAGTTTCTCATTTGGAATGAAACAGAAGCTACATTAACCTTTGCAGAAGGGCTACAGCCATGCTTTAACAAGTGACATTATCATAGTCTCTCTCTCTCTCTCTCTCTCTCTCTCTCTCTCTCTCTCTCTCTCTCTATCTCGTCTCATGATCTGTCTCATCGATCTCTCTCTCATCGCTCTTCTGTCTCGTCTCACTCCTCCTCCCTCTCTCCCTCTTCCTCTCTCCTCGTCACTCACCATCGTCCTCTTCATCTCGCTCTCTCTATCCGCTCTCTCTCTCTCTCTCTCTCTCGTGTGTGTGAATGGAAGGGATTAAAATAGAAACACGTACACAATTACGATAATGTCCAGAAAACTGTAACTGATTTTCATTAAGCTTGTTTCCATAAATGAAAAATCTCGCTATGGATTACAGAAGCTAAAGCCTGACTGAATATCAGATTCAAAAGGGCAGAACTGTGAAAAGAAAAATCTCAATTCAATTCATCTATGACAAAACGCCTCAACTATATTCAATCTGGTTATAAAACGATATCAGATAACGCAAAAGCCTCTGGAAACATTACATGAACAGAACATAAAAAGTCTATTATCAATATGCAGACAATACAGTATAACGAGCTTCGATCCCATTGCAAAATTGAGTGGATTTCCTAACCGATATATACCCTTTGTGAACTCCCCTAAAAGCCCGTTAATCTAGTCATATCACAGGATACACTCACTATTCCATCAGTGGATACACACAATAAAACTACACAGGGAAAATCCTGTCGTTCAGGTCTGAAGCGATCCCGATGAAAAGCAGTTAACTGTTCTATTGAAGTTTATCCTTTGACTCGAAAGCTCGTACGAGATCATTTAATTCGTCCATATGTTTTTAAACGGCCAGGGTATTTCGGCAATTTCACTTTAAAATGCGAGAACTGGACCAGCTTTATTGTGTTAGTGTAAATGAAATTCACTTCCAACTTGTTCTACAAGTAGACAGAATTCATTTACCAGAACGACCCAGGCAGGACTTGTAGATGGTCAAAGTTTCACACTTATCATTCCAAAATGAACTCCCGGGAGTGATATATGAAAAATCGCATATAGAGGTGACAGTGCTCCGCGTTTGTACAAAGTGTGCATTATGTGAGAATGTGTGTGTGTGTGTGTGTGTAATTGGGTGGATGGTGGAGGGGGGAGGTAAAGACTTTGATAGTCAATGTGTCTCAGAAGAGGTTTAAGTTACTATATGATTATAACAGAAGAAAAATTCGGCGTTTTAAATATTATTAAACTGCATTTTGAAAACCTTTCAATGGATGGTAATTAGTAAACTAGTCAGTAATCTATGGCTAATAAAAAAAAAAAGATCCTTTTCCCTCATTTCAAGGGAATGTGAAGATCCTCTCACAGGTCATGAAAAATTCTACCTGGTCAGGTAACTAAGTAAAAAGTTCTTACCTGTTGGGGATCGATCGTGGACAATCCTGGACCACCTCCTGTTGTGTCTCTGGAACTTCCAGTTTCCGGATAGGGCACACTGCTGTTCCTCATCGTCAGACTCCTCAGTCTATAAGGAAAGAAATTGGGATGTGATTTTCTTGTATCCTCACTGGAAGCTATTCTTGAAAAAATCACCGTCGACAAATTATATATTATTTCTTAGTTTATTCTTTCCAAATTTACTCTTAGTTCCTACAAGCTGATTGAAAAACTGCACCATATATTAAAATAAAAGCATTGTCGGAACACGTTATGTTTTATCTCAGTTCATTCATTCCAAACTTACTCCTAATTCAAAAAAAAAAAAATTTCCTGCGGTCAACAGAAAAGGTTTTAGAAACTGCACAAAAGCCATTATTTACTTTCAAATTTATTTCCGCGTCTCTTACGGAAACATTGCATTCTGTACAATATTAAAATTTTCGGTAGAAAATTAAATTCTCTTGCGCACGCCAGGGAAAATTTCGATTCCGGGCACAAAAAACAAAAGAGCAAGTAGCAAATAATCTTGAAAAGGCCGTAACGTCACGTGTTGCCTGTCCAACACACAAAAGGAACAGTGATTTATGATGTGCGGTAAAGGTCTTCTTACGAGGCATTACCTGCCTCTTCCTTTTTTTCTCTGTTTTTATTTTACAGTTTACCTTCAAGGCTTAGGACTTTTGAAAAAAAAAGGGGCATCCTTTATAACGTTACCGATACACAAAAAACCAAAATAAAACTGGTTCCGGAACATTTAGTGTTACGGGATTGGACTTAAATAGGAAGTGCTCAAAACTCATGACATACAGGGATTTTGAAGCTGTTTATCCATGAGTTGTTTTCAAAACCAAGGGAATTTATTAATTTTATTTCCTCATTTTCATATATTGAAACGGTCCACTGATTCCCATAACTTTACAGCTAGAACTGGAAACTCTTCTGCCTTAAGCCAGCAATTTTGTTAACAGAGCATAACAGGAGACATGTATGAACACTGTCCTATTACAGTTGATACTGTAACTTGAAAAGCTACCAACACTAAATGCAGTAGCTATGTTCAACTGAAATGTAGTTCAAAGTAACTCCAAAATACATATAAAAAGTTCAACTATTATAACAAGACAACCTGCAAACCCACGTCTAAAGCTTCAAACATGGTAAAATAAGGAAAAAAATTATAATTCAATGTTCAATCTCCCTCGACCATAAATCAGGATAAAAAAAAAATGATAAAATGAAAATCTTCCATAGAGCCAACCTTATTTTTCCTTGCGGAGTCGAGCCTTATCTTGGCGCACTTGTTGAGCGCCCTCAGCCTCCTGAAGAGGGCCTGCAGGGAGTCTCGGTCGAGGAAGGCATGGTCCCGTTCGACACATCCCAGGTCCAGAGGAAACTGAAGCTCTGGAAGAAGAAAACGGGAATGTTACAAACGTCTAGAGAAAGAAAACGGGAATGTTACAAACGTCTGGGGAATGATGAAAATGTTTAATAAATGTCATAAGAATATTTAAAAAAGAAAGTAAAATACATCACTTACAGTAACTTTCAACAATGAGTGACAATTATGCGCAAAAGCCCCCTCATTAAATGTAAGTTTGATTTACGACGAATAAATTCATAAATAGTTGAAATATTCAAATGAGTTTATCAATATTAGTTTTTTTTTTTTTTTTTTTTTTTTTTTTTTTTTTTTTTTTTTTTTTTTTTTTCTTTTTACACTACTCAAATTTCCCATCCTCTGTAAAACTGCCCATTCCCTCCCTACGGCTTTAAGTTCATTGTTATCCAGGAAGAAGATAACGTCAGTAGAAATTTCCTCCTTTTTCGATGAAACGACTTAAAAGAAAATGGGAATAAGTGATTAAATTCTTAAGGAAAATGGGATATACTATTAAAATCTTAAAAAAAATAGGAATGGACGATTACATTTATAAAGAATATGGGAATACATGGTTAAAGTCTTAAGGAAAACAGGAATATACGATTAAATTCTTAAAGAAAAAGGGAATCTACAATAAATTCCTAAGGAAAAATGGAATATCCGATAAATATTTTCTTAAGGACAACGGTAATATACTGTTAAATTCTTCTGGAAAATGGGAATATGCGACAGAAAAAATAGAAATGTACGACGGAATTCGTTAACAGTATATATACTTTACATTAAACGAGTGTCTTTCTATTTACCTTCGTACATCTGAGCATACTGTGGAAATCCAGCGGCCCTCAGCCATTTGCACGCTTCGATGGCTTCTAGCTCTGTAACAAAAAAAGAAAAACATTATGCACAGTTTTAAACGTACACTATAAAATTTCTTAATCGTATATCTTAAAGAAATTATCAAAACAGGTGGTATAATTTCTGCACACAAAGAATGTGTTTCAGTAAACACAATTAATTCCGTATATGTACAGCTAATTGTGTATCGTAATTAATTCTATATGTGTATAGCTAACTCTCACCTTAAATGACAAGTTACCAATTTTTCTAATAAGAATAAAGTAATTTTAGAAAATATTTAATAAATAAAACCTTTCCACACCAAAACACTACACAAATAAATAAAGGCAGAGAAGAAGAAGAAGAAGAAGAAGAAGAAGAAGAAGAAGAAGAAGAAGGAAGGGTGCACCTTTCTTCACGACCAACTGTTATCTCCTTAATCTCTCCTTTCCCTCAGCCTTTCTCTGCTTCCTCCTAATTCTCCTTTTCCCCCTCCTCCTATTTCTCCTCCTCCTCCCCCTCCTCCACCTTCTTGTTCTCCCCATTCTTATGGACCCTTTTACTCCTCCAAAGTCTCATATGAGTGGAGGAGAGGTAGATCATAAAACGATAGTTGGAAGTTCAACGTTTTTTGTATTCTTTTTTTTTTCCTCTTTTACACCTCATCATAAAAAATCGAGTCATCCATCCAGTGGACGAAGGCTATTACTACTCCTCCAAAGGCATCTAGCAAATAAGACAGTTTCACAGGACATCTGGACCACAGATTACATTAAATTCGCCTGCTGTTCATGACAATTTCTATAGTTGTTTTCCAGGTATGCACAATCATGTAGTGATATTTATCCTTTGTAATAGTTTGAAGGCCTACTGTGTAGTCCTTAACAACCAGAAGCTAATTGCAAAAAGGGTTATGACAGACTACTGCTATATATCAGATCTCCTCTAAATCCTTCTTAAAAGGTAATCAGTTATTCATTTGGTGACATTAGACTGAGGATCGTGCTGTGGGTATTTTCATTAGCAATCGTAGCCTCCCTTATACTGTTAATTTTAAAATGTACATATACCGGTATATCCCGCAATGTGAACAACATATAAGAGTGGGGAAAATATAAAGATCATATAAGGATTAAATTAAAACGTTCAAATCTTCGATTTCGCTCAACGCGTCCATACACCCATGAATAACCCAATTCAATTTAAAATTCATCCAACTAGACCTTTTATATAAGGAAGATTATAGGAAGGAACTTGTTTCCCTAAGAGGGACATTTTAAAAGAAAACAGCAACCCTTCACCATCCCAATAAAAGTCTCAAGTCATTGGACTCCCCCACAAAACGCCAACTTGGTCAAAACGGACGACGAGAACTTCTTAGCCAATTTCAAGGCTGTTAGGGGACGCAGCAGGTGTGTGTGTTTCCTTCTCCTTTCTTTAGGGATCAAGAAGGTAAGAAAAAGATTTTACAAGGGAGGAGCCAAAGGGGGACGTCTTAAATCATCCGTTGGAAAATTGGAAAAAAAATGGACAGGGAAAAACATAAAAAGGCAGCCGAAGGAAAGGCTCTTCTATGAAACGTTGACAGAATTTAAGACGCCCTTTTTATGTCTCTATCTTTTCTTCCCCTACGGGGGAAAGGAGGGGAGGGAGGGGGTTAGTGAGGCCAAAAACAGCGAAAGGTTTAGCTGGCAGCCTCTTGGTACGGTGAGTGAACCTGTTTTAAAGAAGTGACCCTCAGCGGTCGAAAAATCATCCAAATGGATAGATTCATCATAGTCTCACATCCGACGCCTCTTTTCAGCAGGACAATACGCACTCTCTTCCTCAATTTTCCGAATAAATGACGTCACCGAAATGAGACAACATACATGACTACTAAAGTTTCGGGAATGAACAAGAGGTACATTGAGAGAGAGAGAGAGAGAGAGAGAGAGAGAGAGAGAGAGAGAGAGAGAGAGAGAGAGAATCGGAAGAAGTTTCTGGGAACCTGATTTACGCCCTCTGCGAGATCGTAAAAGCCTTCGTTCAAGCAGCGGGGAACTTCCAAACGCTCTAAAAACAGGTGGCAAAAAAATTCAACTGTGTGTGGGTGGCCAGCGGTGGTTGAAATGAATATAAGACTTTATTAATTCTATTAATTAATTAAAAACCAAAATTACAATTTTCTAATAAGAGGGCTCTCCGTATCTGAGGTTTTCCTTTTATAATTATTATAATTATTATTATTATCATTATTATTAGCTAGAAACCAAAAAGCTGATTACTCATGCAAAACTGCAAGATAAAATAGATATAAGAATTCCTGGTATAGCAATATGGCTAATGAATTATTAACAAAAGTGTGATTAAGCCTAAGATGTAAGATCTTTGAGCATAAATTTATAATTATGTTTAAATGCCACGCTAACAGCATCTTTGTTCCTTCTAATCATCTCTCCATTCTCTCTATAGTGTTATCAAAAACCTCGCAGCAATTAAGTGGAAAATTATGTATATTTATAATATATATAGACTTCGGTTTTTTGTACTTTGCTGCATTAATAATAATAATGCGAGTATCCCCATCACTACTATTATTGACAAAATGTTCAAGGCTGTTCTGACTAATTTCAGCCCATGTCATTTTCGCCAATGCATTTGACCACCAGACACGTAGGGGGAGGAGGGTGGCGGGGGGGTAGGATGCAAAAGAAAGGAATTCGAACTTGGAATCTCCCGTTACGAAAACGAAAACTATAGGATGCCATCTCCTGCGGAATCTGATCCTATGGGATACAGCAAAGTCCTGCGGTCATATTGACAGGGGCAGGGATTAACGAGGGAGATATGAGGAAGGCAGGGAGAAAGAAAGAACGAAGGTGAGGAAAGAAGGAGAGACGTCCCGAAGAAGAAGGATTTCTCAAAGGATTCCACAGCCTTCCCTCCCCTCACTCCTTTTCAGATCCTAGGAGATAATGCCAGTTTCCAGTAAGGATGCCCCTCCCGGAAATTCTCGGTACCCTCCGCTGATAACAACCCGGTCGAAGTCAGAGATATCACCAGTTCTGTGGATTTTTACTCTTTTTCATTTAAATCATCTCTAATTCATTTCCTTTTCATTTGCTATTCGTAAGTTATTCTCCGTATGCGGTCCAATCAACAAGAGACGAAACCATTATCATTATTATTACTGTTATTATTATTAAACCGTGTTACATTTCATTATTTCAAACTATTGCGCACTTGATATCATTAGGTATATTCCACAAACGACCTAACATTTATAAATAATAAAATTCTATCCATATAATGTCCTTGCACTCTACGCTTCATTAGCTTGAAAATATAAAAAAAAGGGCAAAGAGACACAAATACATAGGGCTACATATGTATACAAATATGAATTTTTTTAGTACAAGACACTTCCTCTATAAGGGGTAATTTTATAACATGTCGATCAAACAAGAGATTGAAAAACTGTCAACATTTAAAAAAAAAAATCAGAAAGCTTTTATTCTAAAAACAAAGCTAAATTAATTTGAACTCTGGAAAAAATGAAATAATTTCATCGCGATAAAAAATCTCTTAACGTTCATGACAACAAAATATTCTTATAGTACCTCGCAAAATGTAAATGAAGATTTTCCAAGTACCAATATCTGTCTACTTTGCATATACACGTTTTAGTTTCGTCTCTCTCAAAACAAAGGTGTATACTAAATAGAATACATAATGCTATGTCTTTTTAGAGATCTTCCCTGGAATAACTATATTTTGATAGAAAACTTTTGATACTGTCCAACGATTTCTTCAAAGCAAGATATATAAACCACTTTTAAATCTCCTCAGGCTGAGAATATAGCATTTTTTTCTCAAATCAAGCCGTGTACATTAAGCCATAAACTCAAAGATTACCATAACTAGATTTAGAACAATTCTCTCTCTCTCTCTCTCTCTCTCTCTCTCTCTCTCTCTCTCTCTCTCTCTCTACAGCTGTGCATCCCAGTATTTTTCTTCAGCTGCACCAGTTTATTCATTAATGGATGCTACATCTGCAACCCATTTCCCAATCAGCATCTCCATCTCAGAAGAAAAATTAAAGAGAGAGAGAGAGAGAGAGAGAGAGAGAGAGAGAGAGAGAGAGAGAGAGAGAGAGAGAGAGAGAGAAATTTCACGGAGTTTTTAACAACAACAGCATGTTATAAACAATGTTATAAACACGTTATTCTTAGATGTATCGTACAAGAAGTGATTTAGTTAAATGAATGAATCACCCTGATAGTAAACGTCATCTAAATTGTTGGAAGCTATGTCCTTCCTAATGTGTGTGTGAGAGAGAGAGAGAGAGAGAGAGAGAGAGAGAGAGAGAGAGAGAGAGAGAGAACAAGGGCGTGAAAGCAGGCACGTGATAGTTATCTTTTTTCTAAGACGTCAGATGACCGTTGCATTGCATCATGAGAAACAAGGGAGTGGATGGGGGGGGGAGGGAGGAGAGAAGGTGGGGGCGAGAAGGGGGGGGAGGAGAGAAGACATAAGAGAATGAGTGAAGGAGATTAAGAGACAAAGAGGAGGAAGGGGAAAAAAAAATTTGGTCGGCACCTGCTGCTGATGAGAAAACCTTACGACCACCACCAGGACCTTCGTCAGTAGGACAAATTCTGTGTGTGTTTGTGTGTGTGTGTCCTACGTCACTTTGCCCATCCACCCACTTGCTTAAATGCACACACACACACACACACACACACACACAGCAATCGAGACCATGGACCCTCAAAAATTAAGTGGACTGTGACTGGCGTTCAGTCGATTATGGCTGTGATATGAAAATTACGTCCAGTAAAATACGTTGAATGAAAGAGTAATGGGATGTTCGGGGAAAGAGATCTTCCGCTTACGAAAACATACTAAGACGGGCCATTGCGTTTACGTTTTTGTAAGCGAGGAAGACTGAAAAGGCTGGCTTGATCATTTTATAGCTATGGTATGAAAATGCTCCGTTTGCCGGGAAGCGCACGTGCGCGCGCGCGCAAACGGAAGGGATGTGGAAGAATATGCGCAGTTTATTGTGGATAAGGATTCTCATACGTTTCTTTTATATGTTAATGAAACGGGGTCAACTACTTACCAACACACTATATAAGAAAAAAAAGAGAGGAAAAATAAAGCAAATTACAATTAAATCTGTTTTCAAAAGAAAGATTTCAATAACAAAATAAAAGGATAATACAAACATAGTCATACGATATATTCAATACACGAATATCTTAGCGCACAATTCGATCAGGCTGAGAAAGGCAGTTGAAAACTCAATGCCAAATTCTTCGTCCCGAGGGACACCAGAAAAGCACTTCACAACCCGGGCCTATACAAATTTGCATAAACGGACCATTTGACAGAGAACTCTTTGTATTTGAGGATACTCAAACTGGAGAGATAGTGTCCCCACGACTGCCGAGTCCTCAGTTTCTTTAATAAACAGGAGAAGTATACAGTTCTAAGCCTACAGGAAGGAGCCTAGAATGAACACAACGAGATATACTTACTTATCAGCGGAACAGTTACGCGTTTCCAGCGGGTATTTACAATGCAAGGCTACAGCGACATGCAGCACGAACGAACGAACGAACACCCAATGATTTATAAACTAAAGTTTCAAAGGCCAAAACACAAGACACGAGTAACAAATGACCCACAAATGAATAAAGATGAGAGCATAACAGGATGAAATATGCAAAGGAAGGCAACAGAAATGACACGGTCTAAATCATTCAAATTTAAGCGCTATAGGATCCTAAGCCTCCTGCATGTGAATTACCTAACGAATCTCACAGCGGCGGAAGAGGGTATACACATACACACACACACACACACACACACACACACACACACACACTTCCTGGGGGCAACAGCACCAACAGGTGGGCAAAGGATGGGCAACAGCACATGAAAAAAAAATGTTTATCCTATTAACAACGGTGCGTTGGGTGGCCTACAAATAACAAGTTGCTAGCACTTCCTCCCTAGGGACTACATTCATTTTTCCAGGCTTATCGTTTCCACCCTATCATCAGAACCCATCTACTGAATTTGATGAGAATCCCTACTTCGGCGCCTTACCTCTTCTGCTGCTTCTATTCTTCTTCGCGCCCCCTTCTCTCCTCTCTCTCTCTCTCTCTCTCTCTCTCTCTCTCTCTCTCTTCTCTCTATTTTCGCCAATGCGAAAAATCCTAAAGGATCCTGAAGGACCTTCCACGCACATCTCGAATATACGTCACACCTCTCTGAGTGAAGACTAAAACAACTTCCTAAAATTCTCTATGTTAAGGGAATTCCAATTCAGGATTCATAAGCGATTCCCTTATTGAACTTACTCTACGTTATCCTTTAACGTCTGTAGATGCAATATCTGGATCTTACATCTAATAATTATGTAAAGCAGGTTTACAAATGACTATGACAGAATGAGAACGAGATGTAACTACTTAATGGCCAAAATGGACGTGCTATAACTTCTTAATAACCAAAAAAACGTAAACAAATTAAAGCACTGGCATTGATGAACATGTCCATTTTTTTACGGGATTTGGCTTAATATTAAACTTTCTTCTCGCAGCTGAATTACAATTCTTTCATCATTAAAATATACATAATTATGCAACTACCGTACAGATTACCCAGATTACCCAATAAGTTATTCTATTGGCCCAAAATATTTCTTTTTCATAAAGAATGAAAAGAAAGACTGCAATGACATAAAAAGGCAATTGGTAACTATCGTTTCCACATCTGCACGTGTTGCTAATTTCAAAACTACGTCTTCAAAACTGTCGTAGATATTCGATGTAAAAATGTGATAAATAACATTAAACAAGTAAAAATGCGCCGAAGTTTCTTCAGCTCAATCAAGTTTTCTATAAAGCGTGTAATGATGTATGAAACTTTCAGCCACGGCCCACAAAACTCTTAGCCGCCGTCTGTGGCCTGTGTTGGTACGTGTAGGGGTGCCAGAAGTACGATTATGGCTAACTTTAAATCTAAAAAAAAGTAAAAACTACTGAGGCTGGTGGGCTGCAATTTGTTAAGCTAGATGACTCGAGAGTGAATGATCAGCAAACCAATTTGCAGCCCTCTACCCTCAGTAGTTTTTTAAGATCTGAGGGTGGATATAAAAAATGCAGACTGACAGACAAAGCCTTTCAATCATTTTTTTTTTTACAGAAAACTAAAACTAGCTCAATAGCCAATGTAATTTAATAATAATAATAATAATAATAATAATAATAATAATAATAATAATATAATAATAATAATCATAATAATAATAATAATAATAATAACTGATACTGTCTGAAAACAGTAAAACCCTGGTATAAATGATTCCAGTCATATCTGGTGGTTAATCACTTCTTGTCAAACGACTACAACAAATGAAAATTGTAAGAAAACAGAAAGATTTTGACAAACCTTGTGAGAGTCAAAGTAGTTCTAGGCTAACATAAACAGCGAGTTTAAAATGTGAAAATGCTTTGGTAATACGTGCAATAACCAAACCAATGAGAGAGAGAGAGAGAGAGAGAGAGAGAGAGAGAGAGAGAGAGAGAGAGAGAGATATGTTAGGCCATAATTTGACGGATTTAAGATATCACAAAGCTTTTTTCATAACTTGATGACGAATTTCAAAATGAAATCAAATACAAAGTCTTTTTCCACGCATCTATCTGGACGGCATACAATACACGTACCTGAACCTCAACCCACTATGTTTTTAAGGAGACTACTGGGTACTTAAACTAAAATACTTTTCGGATCCGTTCCTCAGCGCAAAAACAACGAATCCTCAATACTCGTGAGATAAGGGGACCCATCCATTACCAGCACCGCACACCAGGAATGCAAAGAGAGCTTGATGGGCGAGAGAAAAAGAAGACCCTTCACTTCAGTCAAGACAATTCGCATACAGAGTTCGCAAAGTGTGATGTCAGCGCAGACTCCGGTCCATCCTATCTCAGGTAGCAACAAGGTGTGTGAGGAGGAGGAGGAGGAGGAGGAGGAGGAGGAGGGTTTACAATCTGTGGCTCTCTTCATCAATGCATTTAATAAATGCCTCGGGAGAACACGATCCGTTCTCCGGCAGGTTTGTGAAGAGAAAGACATCACACACAGACAGTGGGGGTCGTTCATATGCAGCCGGAACTCATTCCATAAAAAAAAGGAGGTAAAACACCTGCGGGCTAATTTCGTCCTTTGACATATTCACACCTGGATCATAAATTCTTTCGTCTATTCAATCGGTGCTTTGAAATAATCCAAAAGGTAAACTCTACTGGGTAAATACGTCATATTACAATTCTGGTGAGAATGCGAGTATGTCCGTTCATTAATGAAAACTGCATGTTTACCAGCAACGACCTAAGACTCTTGTAATCCTTTTAAAACAAAACGCAAACTCATCTTTAGTGATTGGACAAAATTTAATAGAAATAAAAATATTTTTTCCATGTATCTTAGCTTTATATCAAAATATGTAGTTGTTTATATATATACTATTAGATCGGGCACGCACACAAAACACAAATAAAAAAACAAGAAAATACACACCCAAATATATCTATATGCATATGTGTGTGTGTGTGTGTATGCAAGGATGGGTCCTGAACAAAGATTTGTAGCAGACCGCTAAAAAGGTAATATTTTCCCAAGGATATGTCAGCAACCTTATCCACACCATTAGTCATATATGATGCAATGTCAAAAAGGTACCAACTAAATAATTTATTTGCAAGTCTCTAAAGTAAAACTAATCAAAGTTTCAAACGTAAAACTTTCCCAAAAGTTAAAATACCAAACGATGTTATAAACCTAACACAAATCTTTGACACCTCAAAAATATTTATAAAAGATATATTTATATTTTTTTCAAGTGAATTGGAAAATTCATTTTGTTCAACATAAATCGTTATATGAAAAAGATTTTTACCAACATGTCAAGTAATGCTAGTTGCATTTCGACCGCAGTTCGGAAGAATATGGGATATTCTCCATCGACTCGTAACCCCAAGTTATAGACGAAATTAAAGTACTCTGTCAAACCTTATAAACATCGAGGGCATCTCGTAATCAACGCCAGTACTCAAAACGACTTTTGTAAAGGTAAACAACACAAGAGAATTCCGTGCATTCAGTAAAAAATAATATAACAATTTGTCAAGATAACAAAGAAAGAAAGAGAGAGACAGCCCAACAATCGGTCACTCAATAAATCCAGCTGTGATTCTTTCTCTCTCTTCTCTCCTCTCTCTATCTCGCATCTGGTCTAGGAGGCCTCATTTCTCTCTCTCTCTCTCTCTCTCTCTCTGTATGTATGTTGTCCTCGTGATAGAATCAACGCATATAGAAACATTACTCACTGCCACCGGATACTGTTCCACTTAAAAGGTATATGATTTAAGCTGGGCGAATGACAAAGTCCGAGTGATTTACGAGAGTCATGAATCTTTTCGGAGCTATACGTAAGTTATGTTCGGAGTTTGAAGACACGGCAGTTGTTGCACTTATTCCACTAATAATAATAATAATAATAATAATAATAATAATAATATAATAATAATAATAATCATAATAATAATAATAATAATAATAATAAGAATAATAATAATAAAAAATAATAATAATAATAATAATAATAATAATAATAATAATAATAATAATAATAATAAATCTCAGCTTAGTCCCGTTTCCATACGGGATAATAATAACAATAATAATAATAATTCAGCAACTTCTTTCTCTTGAAGTCTATGACAAGGCACAATCAAAACAAACCACAGAATAAAGGCAAAATAAAAAAAAAATAATAGAAAAAAACCTCCTCACTGCGTTTTCAAATCGTGACGGCATTATATTACAATCTCACGAGAAAATCTCTTGTCCACAATAAAGCCAGGAAAATATCCGTAAATTCCTTAAACAAACAGCTTGTCTCTTCAAACAAACCTCCGCATGCGAGGAGCAAAACAACTAAACAAATATGACAGTCATTGCCCACAGTACACATACACACATACAAGAGATGAAGGGAAGAGGGGTTGGGGAGGGGTGGGGGGGGGGGGGGGGACACTTACACATACACTTACACACACGAGAGATGAAGGGAAGAGGGTTGGGGTTGGGGAGAGGGAGAGGGGGTTCAAACTCCATCGTCATCTTTTTAAGAGAAACTTATATAAATGTCGAGTGGAGGAAGAAGGGTTGTCAAGTACGGGACAACATATTCCACCATAAGGCTTCCGTCATCTGCGATCCTCAAAGATGTTTTGCTATTCACGAATAAAAGCTATATCTTCTCGTTTCCTAATAATTATTATTATCATTGGTGAAGACATCCACAGTGGCTCGTTAAAGCTCTTGTTTGTATGTATATATATATATATATATTATATAATATATATATATATATATATATATTATATATATATACACACTTACGCCATGGATTCCTTCTCCATTTTAGTTACGCTGTTATGAGATTATTATTATTATTATTATTCAGTAGAAGTACCCTGTTCATATGAATCAAGCCCACAGGGGCCACGGACTTAAAATTCAAGCTTCCGAAGAATGTTACGTGGTTCATTTGAAAGAGGTAACAGGAAGTAATAGGAAATACAGAAAGAAGAGATCAGTTATTAGAAAAGAAAAATTGAATTAAGAAAAAAATAAATAGATAAAATTATAAAATACAAGAAGTATTTATTACCTTAGGGAAGTAATGAACTGCAACTTCGCTTGAATCATTACGAAGAAGTAAGAGGAGGTAAAGCAAAAATTCCTGAGAGCGTAAAAGGAAGTTTTTGCAACAAACCAACAACAACAAAAGCGGAGACTCCGGGGGAAAACCTAAATGGCTTGTGAACCCAATCCCCAGGTTACGAGTAGGCCTAAGGCCTAAGGAGGGATATAATGAGGCCAAAAGGTCAAAACTACCGAGAGGGATTCATCTCAAGTTTTTCTAAAATATTACCGAGAAATACTGAACGCATTTAATATGGAGATGGCGAGCTCTCAGGGGAAAGAAATATGGGTAATAAGGGGTCAGCTTTGCCGTAGAGCTGTAAATATAGATGGACTTTTAATATCACAACCACATTTGATTGTATGTTTATTTGTTTGTATGGTGTTTTTACGTTGCATGGAACCAGAGGTTATTCAGCAACGGGACCAACGGCTTTACGTGACTTCCGAACCACGTCGAGAGTGAACTTCTATCACCAGAAACACACATCTCTCACACCTCAATGGAATCCCCGAGAATCGAACTAGCGGCCATCGAGGTGGTGCGCCAACACCATATCTGAGTAAATGCCACTGAGGCACTCACATTTGAATGTGGGTATTAAGTATATAAAAAATCTACAAAATGAGCATTTTCTCATAACTTTTGATGCCTGGAGAACTCAGTCACAAGGCAGAAGAGGCAGTAACGTTAAGCAAACCAGGACCTCTGTTGAAAAATTGCTTCATGGATGCTGTAATTTGTAATGCAAATAACAGACGTACCTGAGGTAAGGTTAAGGACATTCCAAGAACTCTCCCAACACAGCAGTAGCCATTGTCTGGGATACCTTACTACAGTAACACCTTAGAAATGAGTTTTCTTGGCACACTGTGAATTTCGTACCTTGAACTTAAACCTCCATCATTTTCTCTGCAACGTGCAAGCAGAACATAATGAGAATTATATCTATTGACTTACATACATTTATACTCTCTCTCTCTCTCTCTCTCTCTCTCTCTCTCTCTCTCTCTCTCTCTCTACTTATCTTCTCCATTACTCGCGCTTTTTTCAAGTACCGCTGACAGCTTACCTGAAAAGAAAAGAAAGCCAAAATTAGCGTCAAACGTTTTAGTGATTTATATAATAATAATAATAACAACAACATTTTCCATAATATATGGTCATGCAACAAACACCATTTTCAACCGTTCATAAAACAAACTCATACTGAGTACAAACGCAAACGCACACAAAGAACTAACTCACGCTGACTACAAACGCTTCACAAACACACACACACACACACAGCAAACTCACGTAGGCTACAAACGCTTCACACAGAACAAACTCATAAATAACTAACCGAACGTCCCTCCCCCATCTTGGACCGAACGCGAGCCTCACAGAATCCGACAGACATTCAGTTATGTGACATTCTCAACTGCTTCAAATGCTATGGCATTTGTCAAAAGTCTCTCCCCTCCCAAGACATGTCGTGGAGGGACCCTTTCCACCGAATCGGCGTCAAACAGAACTTTCCCACACCCATACGGACTTCTGGGAGTCATCCTTGACAAATGGTAAGATGACGAGTCATTACGTTTGTCAAGTGCGTGATGACAAACCCAAAAACCAACTCCTGATTCATGTGATCCGTATTTCCATACACTCAGTAAGTAGAAGATCTACTGTATAATGTGAGAAGATACAAAATACAGAACATATGTACGCTACTATTTTTTTTTTTCACACAAGCAATAAAACAACCAACATTTTTATACGTATCATCAATATCATCAATATTCGAATTTTTATATTGTTGTTTGACAGTTAATACTCCTAACCACTGCATTTTCAAAAACGAAGCATCCTAAAAAAATTTTCATCCCGTTTCACTTGGCTTTCAAAGCATAGATTTTCTGAATAATTAAATATGCAGTCAATCACAGCTGCGCCTGTAATAGCTTATTACATCGAGGTGTTGATAATAAAACCTTTTCTTTAATTCCCGCGATCATTCAACAACATTCAAACACCATCAGGCAACGGCGCAAATATAGCAGAAAAAAAACTAATAACGACGAGAATAATTGTATTTATATACACACACACACACACACACACACACACCCATATATATATATATCTATATATATATATATATATATATATATATATATATATATATACATACACAACACAAAAAAAAAAAAATATATATATTATATATATATATATATATATATATATATAGTATATATATATAGAGAGAGAGAGAGAGAGAGAGAGAGAGAGAGAGAGAGAGAGAGAGAGAGAGAGAGAGGTAATAATTCCTGAGTAAACGTGCGAATCGTTTTAAAGTCACGGAAGAATACAATTTATTTAATTCGGTCGTCGGGGGCTGAAGGGGGTGGGGGGAGAGAAACAAACAATGACTGCACTTGCGTTGTACACATCAGCAGAAAACCGCAATACGGGTAAATACTAGAAAGAGAGAGAGAAAAAAAAACTCAAGAATATACTAAGAAATGAAAAAAGGTAAATATGTAAAATAAGCATTACAATAGCCGCGCGAAAAACCCAGCAAGATAAAAGAAAAAAAAGACTGAAAAGAAAATGAAAAGATCTTGAGATGCCACCTAGCCAAAGTTATTACCCTCGACTTTCTCCTACCCTCTGTTGAATGTACCCGCTTTATCTGATAAACGGTAGAAGTTCTGCATGCTTTTCTACAGGTGTTTGAGCTTAACGTAAGCGCAGATGTATCTGTATATATGTGTACTGAATGATACTTCGTACATATGCGGAAATATGAAAATAAATACAACGAAGTACTTACTGGAGAACAATTTACTATATACACAACCTCGCTAGCAAATTGGATCGAATCCAGGTCAGAGTAGGAATCATCATATAAGATATTTCATCTGAGCGCAAGTTACTCCATATTCTATCTCGATATCAATGGGTTGTTACTTGCGGCTTGATATTGAAAGGTAAAAATATTTTGTGGAACAACAATGGCATACAATGAGCAATTACACACATATACCTACATACATACATACATACATACATACATATATATATATATACACACACACACACACACACACACACACACACATATATATATATATATATATATATATATATATTAATTGGTTATTTGTGGCTTAATGTTTGAAGATGTAGATATTTTGTGTAAAACTGACTGTACTCAGTAAGCAATATATATATATATATATATATATATATATATAGTCGTGGGTTGGAATATAGTGAGGACGGCGCCATTATACAGATATTTCTCGTTTGAACGCAATCTTGTCTGCGTCAGTGTCAGATCCAATAAAGCAAGCCATGGTATTAACAAACTCTCAAGAATAACTGAAAAACGAATGAAAACACTTTCTAGATTTATTAAACACCATATTTAATGCAACATTAACGTCACAGGAAAACAAGCAAAAATGACCTTGACACTGAGTCAGTAAGTACAAGGACAAAAGGAAAATTACCAAATGATTTCTCATCTTCCACAATACAGCCGTTCGCGATCTGAAGAACAACAGACGCCTACGGCACGAAGAATACGAATTTGTCGAGCTGAAAGGTGACAGAAAGCTTTTTAACCAAATAAGGCGCTTCACTCGGAATCAAAACAACGGGCCCCAAGGCACAAAACCTACCTCCAAAGTCCAAAACAATGCGACAGAAAATGATTGTGCAACAAACTCAACAAAAGAGGTTCCAAAACAGCGTTCGATTTGTCATCACGAACTGCCTGCAAGTCCTTCAGGGCAAGATGGTTGCATTGTCTTTTCTTTTTTATATACTGTGGCTATTTATAAACACTGGTTTTATTACTTTGTTTTCGGAGGAGCTGTAAGCGTGCTTACAAAGTCTTTAGTCAGTTGGTTTCGAGAGATGCTTACTCTCTCAAGTGACCTTCAATCCTATGGAACAAGCAGAAGATCAATTCCATTATTATTATTAATTATTTTTCCTCAGAAGACGAAACTTATTCATATGGAACAAGCCCACCACAGGGGCCACTAACTTGAACTTCAAGCTTCCAAAGAATAAGGTGCTCGTTCATTAGGAAGAGGTAACAGGAGGTAAAGGGAAATATAGACAACGAACTACCATTATTTTGCTTGACCTTATGAAATACCTTCAATTATGCCCAAAGTACAAGTCTTGACCAGTAAATTGTAAGTTGGCCGATGTTTACTATCTACTTTTTGTTATTTCAAAAGTTGAATTCAACAATTAGCTCTAACTTTCTCTAAACTGATATCAGATGATTAAAGTCTACAAATTATAATCCGATGAAAAGGATCAAATCTCAAATCAGATAATTAAAAAAAGTATCCCACAGATAAGAAAATGGGCAATACTCTGAGATCTAAAACAATGCAGCAGAATAATTAATTAAAAACATTCACTCAAAATCTGCGTCTTAATCCCCAAAAACCACATAACAAAACGTTTCGGAAAGTAAACGTATGCCAAATAAATATGAACTTATTAATTTCGTCGAAACAATTACATTTAATTATATTCCGATGAAAATAATCAAATCTCAGATCAAATTATTAGACGAAAAAATTTTTCCCATATATAAGAAAATGGCCAAAAATATAAGCTAAAAAACCTATCACGAAAAAAATTATGGCATTGAAGTAAAGCTTACTAGCAAGATATTATAAATAAATAAATAAATAAATAAAATGTGGCTCATACGAACGACCTCAAGTCTCGAGGACGAGCGTCTGAACTTCCAACAGATCCACGGAGAATGAATCGATGGAATAAATTGATGCATAAATTGGCCCACAATTGGTCAGCCAGGGACAAGTGCCATCTATCTACCCCTCGTGCCGAGGCGTGAAGGTCCTCCTTGAAAAAGAAGACATCGAGGTCAAAATACTTCCTATATAATAATAATAATAATAATAATAATAAT
The DNA here is from genome assembly GCF_015104395.2 of Macrobrachium nipponense. Classification (NCBI taxonomy): domain Eukaryota; kingdom Metazoa; phylum Arthropoda; class Malacostraca; order Decapoda; family Palaemonidae; genus Macrobrachium; species Macrobrachium nipponense. Next base: position 84,010,989 of record NC_087206.1, read on the forward strand.
AATAATAATAATAATAATAATAATAATACAATTCCAAAACAATTACTGGAATTGGAATATAAAATTTAGGCCAAAGGCCAAGCGGAGGAATTCATGAGGTCATTTCAGAGAGAAAAAGTGTTAGGAAAAATGTTAGGATGGAGGTGAAAAGTGAGATGGAAGAAAGAGAATATGAACGGACGCACTGTAAAGGGAATGAAAGGGGGGGGGGGGGGGGGGGGGGGGGGGGGGGGGGGGGGGGTGGGGGGGGGGGGGGGGGGGGGGGGGGGTGGGGGGGGGGGGGGGGGGGGGGGGGGGGGGGGGGTGGGGGGGGGGGGGGTGGGGGGGGGGGGGGGGGGGGGGGGGGGGGGGGGGGGGGGGGGGGGGGGGGGGGGGGGGGGGGGTGGGGGGGGGGGGGGGGGGGGGGGGGGGGGGGGGGTTTGCAGCTATGGGGCCCAAAGGGTCGCCGGAATGAGCGTTAAGCAAGCCTACAGTGCACCGCTTGATGTACACTGACGGCACTTATCCCCCTACGGGGAAAACATTATTATTAATCTGAAAAGGGAATAAACCAATTTGTAAAGTGTTATTACAAGATGGCCTTTGTCACAACTTAACCCCAAGTTTCCTAGAAATATACATTTAGTTATACCGTACGACTTCTAACCTCAAGGACATCGCTATTTGCGGGGGGCGTGGGTAGTGTTGTAAGCGATGTTTAATTTGACTTAACAAAGAATCGAACCCAATGACACCCGGGTCCTGTTTTAACCCCACAGTGAACACAAAGAGGAAGGTTAAGAATTCTTAAGTAAACTGTCATTGGCAAAATGCTGCTCATTAAACGGACAAGAAATATGACCTCGATATTTACCGTAATCTTTGTTTAAACAGAACAAATCCATATAAAGGACAGCTTTAAGTAAGGTCAAGATTATTAATTAGTCTTGCGAAAAAAAAGTTTAAAAATATAACTTGGAACAACAAACTCTCTCTCTCTCTCTCTCTCTTTTTCTGTGTGTGTGTGTTTTACTGTTATGAGACGATGGGGACAGATAGTTCTTGAAAGCTTGTTACTTATTTTTAATAAAAAAATCTCCGTTAGATACCACCCTGTTATTGATTGTGTGATTACACAAAACAATTGTGCAAGTGATCAAGTTTAATACACACACATACACACACACATATAAGTTGTTGCAAGTGCATATAAGGCCGCTAAAGATTTAACCAAGATTTCAGCCTTAAGACTTTAAATATAACATCCGTGGAAATAGAATCTCAAATTCAAACTGTAGCTGACGAAACTCTCTTCCCTGCACAGAAGAAATGCAGTGAGC
>NC_087206.1:84014807-84172307 GCF_015104395.2 Macrobrachium nipponense
TATTAGTAATTGATGCCTGACTGTGTATGTGTAATTTGTCAATTTCAAACACCGGTGAGTGACTCGGTTTCAAATCACACCTACAAGCTGAACCATCCGCCGTTAGCTAACGATTAAACAGATAATTAAGCTTCAGATCAATAGTAATACGGGAATTATGATCCAGATATATTTCAGTGACAATCATTTCATAGTTATTACCGTGTGTAAATCTGAAAATAAGCCTCTATAAAAACGATGCATTATATATAAAAATGAGAAACTGACATAAAAAATGGGCTGCTTCCGTAAGATATATCCACACGAACACCCAGTCACAATTACAGAGTCAAAGAGACCGGTTATAAAACCAACAATGAACAATCGACGCTCGTCTTCCTGGAAGCCGGCTGACGATAATGATGGATGACGTCACGGATCGGATTTCACAAGGAATGCCTAAAAGGAGAGGCCGCTAAGGCATCAGGAAAAGGGCCGAAAAAAATATGACTGAGATTGGAACACAGTTCGGGAATGAACAAACCTTAAATCATTCCGGGAAATGATTAGTCCTTCAGGAGTTGTCCGGAATTAACGATGGTAGAAATTCCATTGAAGAAAGGGCGGGACTTGAAAAAAAGTGTTATGACAAAAATTTTTCAGCATTAAATGTATTAACATCCAATGACAAAAATCTACAAATCTCCGAAGTTCTGTACTTTAGTAAATGAGTAGTTTTCTTTTCATTTCCCTGTGGTTCAGGTACATCTATTAATCGAAATCTTCAGCTCTCGTGCAATTAAAACTCACGTGTCATTGTGATTCAAATCTTCAGTTCTCGTGTGAGTTAGACAACGATAAATAAAAGCAGCATTAGTAGTAGTAGTAGTACGATAAGCAACCTGCCATACTGCAGCCAAAATTAAACAGTGACTAAATTATGAAACCCCACTTGACAACAAGAATTGACAGAGAAATCACTGAGGCATGGTTTAAAACATTAAGGTGTCTGGACTAAGACATCCTTAAATGGTAGAGCTTTTAGTCAAGAATATTTTGCTCACCGTAGCTGGATGTTTGTCCAAATTATGGCATAGGCAACTCACAGTCCACATAATTTCGTATTCAACATTGCCACAGACATTGCTCGTAAGAAATTTTAAATGGAGGATATCTATCAATATTAATCAGAAACTAGAATTATCAAACGACAGTACTTATATGCGATACACTGCCATCCAACAATTCTATAGAAAAAAAAAAAAACAAGAAAACTGAAATTGGAATATGGAATTCAGGTCGAAGGCCAAGCGGGGCTTATGAGGTCATTCACCGCTAAGAAAAAAAATGAAACAAATTATTGTTAGGAGAGGATGGAAAGTAAGATGGAAGAAAAGAGAATATGAAGAGAGGTACAATAAAACAAATGGAAGGAGTTGCAGCTAGGGGCCGAAGGGACGCTACAAAGAGCCTTCAGTAAGCATACAATGCACTTCGTAAGGTGCATTGACAGCAACTAACCGCCCCCCCCCCCCCCCCCCCAAAAAAAAAAAAAAACCCCCCCCCCCCCAACAAAAAAAAAAAAGTACTGCATTAATAATCCCTGTTTTGTTTCCTACGTTTAAGATAAAAAAATGCCACATGACGCAAGGCTTTAAAGTAATAATAATAATAATAATAATAATAATAATAAAAATTAATAATAATAAAATAATATAATGACGTCTAGGGTTGTGTTCAGAGGCTTAAACGGGCTCGATCCGACGATTGAAGAGGATCCTAATAAGGGTATGGAAAAAATTAATAAGTTAGTTTGGAATACGAAATCATATAAAATATTCCACTACAAGAAGCTCAAAAAATTCCGATCCAAACCCACTTCAACGCAGGAGTTTCCTGATGCCCCATTAACATAATAATTACTTACTTTATCATTTTGTAAGGCTAATTTTCCCTTATTCCATAGATGAATATTCATCCGGAAAAACTATTTTTTTGTTTTTATGCATGCAAGTTTCTGATTCATTCGGTATAAAATGAAAATGTGAACGAGCTTTTAAAAAGCAATGGCAATTATATATTATATTATATATAATATATATATAATATTATATTATAATGTAAATATATATAATATACACACCACTAAGAAATCAAATACAAACAAAAACTGACAAGTAAATCTCAATCAGAAAGAAAACGTGACGCAAATAAAAGTAAACGAAACAATAATCCCCATCCTGAAAGGATGGGCAGTTCCAAGAACCAGATGAAGAGGAGAGAATAGAAGAGAGAGAGAGAGACGGGGCGGGGGGGGGGGACTACTTTATTGTTTGATGCGCGTCATCTTCACGGTTCACTGATTTCTGAGCCCCTGCTAGCAACTAGCAATAAGAGGGGACGAATTTTAAACAAGGGCAACAATGCCGGGTTCATTGCATTCATGCAAGGGAAATAGGGAGATTTGTGGAGAACTTTCATGCAGGGATTCACCCACCCCAGCTCTTACCCAATTAGGGCAAAGTTCCCCAGAGGTCAGGCAAGAGACGGCGGAGGGGCATTTTAGGTTAAATACAGATGTACTCAGTTGAATTACAAATGAACTTAGGAAAGGATATTTACTTTTTTCTTATTACTAATGCCGTTTTCCGGCCCGTAGCTCTATGGATATAAAATTTTGGCCAAAGGCTGGAATTAATGTTGGAACAATTGTTAGGAGAGGGTGGAAAGTCAGATGGAAGAAAGTGAATATGAACTCAGGTATAGTAAAAGGAACGAAAGGGGTTGCAGCTAAGGGCCGAAGGGACGCTGCAGAGAACCTTGGGTATTGCTTACAGGGTGCACCTTTACTCACCGGCCAATAACTCCCTCCCTTTCAAGGGACGATGGGCAATGACGCCACACACAGACAATCTCAGAATGATGAGTAAGTATTGGATACATTTCTCTAGGATGCGCCAGTGAAGCAATAAAAATCTTTGCGAAAACATCCTGCATTCAAATTGCTTGTATCAAAACGACAGAGGTAAAATTACAAACATAATGCTCTTCTTTTTTTGGGGGGTGGCGGGGGGGTGGCGGAGCAATTCTTACTTAACACCGCATTGCAACCGAGAAAGGGGGGTAACTGGTTTTCATCAAAATGGTTGTTGAATTCCTATTCATTCAAGCGACTGAATCCAAAACAAAGCAGGCAAAAAGTATAAGGTGTATAATCGATCAGCTGTATTTGAAAAATAAAGATATGATCCTTTTGCTTCTTACGACACTTACAAGGACCCAAAAAGGGAAGGGGTGTCTCTTCTCTAATGTAAATTAAAGAGTGAAAAGCAACCATGTTCTTCTAGCTTAATACATATATATATATATATAATATATATATATATACTATATTATAGTATAATATATATATATAGATATTATATATACGCATTATATGTATACATATAGCGAATATACCCAACAAGTTCAACATTCAAATCAATTCATTTTAAAACTAATATAAAAATGCTTCACACTCTTGACGTAAATCTGTTTACTTCAATCAGCTCATCATTTTCAATTTTCGAAGGTGAATTGCGCATGTGATCATTGTACCCACTCACTCTCTGTGCTAAGCGTGCTTGCGCTCACGCACAAACCGGTAGGATATAAAAAAATTAACAAACGATAAAGGGTCTTTCCGAGAACGTCAAGGGCAAAGTATATTTTGTTCGCGTCATCGTGAGTCTTCGGTAAAATGCAAGAATATAAAGGACTTAAATACACCGTTAATTCTGTTTATACAACCACCAGAGAAGAAACTGTTTGTGTAGGTTTGCTGTAAATACATTCTAAACCTGTTGACCAATGCAGTTTTTTTCATGTACTTGGTCGTCAGTTGAATGTAGAAAGCTAGCAGGTAGGTTAGATTATGTATTTGGTTGTTAGTGGAATGCCGATAGGTCGCAGATAAGTTACAGGTAATCCCAAAATTTTTTGCTGAGATCACCAGAGGAAAATTCTTATGAGGGAGTGTGTGTTGGTTCATTATATAAATAATTATATATAATATATATATATATATAATATATATATATATATATATATATACACACAACATATATATATTATATATATACTATATATATATATGAGCAACACATACTCAAAGAAGAATTAGCCATTATGATAAAAAAAACCAAAATCCCGATGAGACGCGTTAGGAGTCTGCTCGGTCAATGCTAAGGTTTTTTTTAACTGGCAGAGCTGTGACAGCTGAAGACATCATTCCTAGATGATCTGAACGAGTAAGAGATATATATACGTATTTACTAAATATACGTATTATACACATATATATATATATTTATATATATATATATATATATATATATATATACACACAACACATATATATATATAGTGTGTGTGTGTGTGTGTGTATACATATATTTCTTACCATGCCCCTGACTACAATAAACCTACTGGTATCTATGCAGAAATGTGGATATCTATAGATTTATTTCTGCAGTTTGAAAAAAACGTTATCATTAGATTCATCAGCCCCTCTCTCTCTCTCTCTCTCTCTCTCTCTCTCTCTCTCTCTCTCTCTCTCTCTCTCTCTCTCTCTCTCTCTCTGTACCACATCAATATGAAAATGGATTAGGAAGCTCTATCCTAACCACATCCAAAGGTAGTCTATCTTTTGTTAATCACGTATTTTTTTAATGAAACAAAATGGGTTCATTAGACATTCGTGAGAGGCTATCGTAACTGACCCAGATTACACCTTATCATAGCCTCTTAACACATTACTCAATTCGTTAGTCTTAACAAGCGTAATTCATAGGGTATGAAACAGACAAGTGTTTATCGATCAGGCGAAAATGACATGCACTATACACACTATACAGTACAGACACCTGTGAATATGCAAGGAACAACACAGCTTTAATGCTCTTCCATGGCAGACGCACATGCCCCACAATTCTCTCTCTCTCTCTGTTCTCTTCCCCCCCCTTACCCGTGCCACTCCTCCTACACAAACGCCTACTCGCATCTCTGGTTGATCCGTCCAGTGGAAGGAAGGAATACCTACCTACCTGCCCACGCAAAATACACCTGAGCAAAATTGTGTCATTCGAAACGAGCCCCGCTCTCTTTCCTTCTCACCTGCCTCATTTTTATTCTACGTGAGAGAACTAGGTTGCCATTCCCGTCGGCGTACTACTTACAATTTAGCAAATGATTGGATTGGAACTGGGATGTAGGATTTATGCCAAAGGCGTAAAAGGAGGAAAACTTTGCAGTTGCACTGTGCAACAATTGTCAGGAAAGGGTGGAAAGGAAGATGGAAGAAAGAGAATATAAAAAGAGGTGCAAGTAAAAGGAATAATAAGAGGCTGCAGATAGGGGCCGAGGGGACGTTGCACTGACGGGACTACCGCCCCACAGGTGATTTAGCAAATGAAAAAAACGACACACCATCCAAAACAGTGCTGGCTCTCGGCTTTATTATTCCCCGGAAATTTATCATTGCCAGATATACGATTTCCGGAGACCGGTCTCGCTCGCTTCCTTCCTTCCACCACAGTCCAGTGGACAGATACGCATCAGTTACAGGATCAGGATGCTATTACGCTTTATCTTGGCGGATACGGCGCTCGGCAGAGCGTATATGAAGGGCAAATTTGCGTGATGAGGACGGTCCTGTGAATCATAATAAGCTTGGTAAATGGCTGATTCATATATGGTGGTTATTATGTTTATAAGATGATGGTGGAGATGATATATGATATATATATATATATATATATATATATATATATATATATATATATATATATATCTATATATATATATATTCTACGCATCTACTCACTCACATATATATATATATATATATATATATATATATATAATATATAATTAAATTTATGCGGCGGGCCCATACAAAATGGCCATCGCAAAACGAAGTGAAAATGGCTGCCCAGGTAACATATTTCTCTCCGTTTTTCCTCCCTGTATCTTAACTCCTCTGCCACCCAAATGTCTCGCGTTCCAGGTTGCCGCGAAAGAGCCGCTGCAAAGATTGCAAGTAGCAACTTAAAGCGGCGGCCATATTGGATCCTGAGGCGCCCCGGCCGCGTGCATGCACCTGGGTTCGATCTCAGACGGTTATTGGCTTTACTAGCGACCGGAGCGGACGTCAATTTCCCGACTCGCACCTTCCACAGGTCAACCAACCTGTGCCCCATGTGTGACGAGCCACAATTCAGGGTACCCATATACGTACTGCATCGTTGCTTTGGACTCCTATGGGAAGCCCAGGTTCCTGGGTATTAGAGTTTCCATTCTCGCCAATCCAAGTTAATCGACACCGCTCTTCAGAGAGAGCTTCATCGTTTGTGCCATTAACTCTCAGATCCTTCATTCATCGTTTGGACCTATCCACGTGAGACGAGGAGGAATTTCCTCTTTTATGGCACTGCTGAATCTTTATCATCTCAACTTACTTATTTTTAATTTGTAAACCGTTGTTATTATTTGTTGAGTAAAATTAACTAATCGTTAACTGAGTGTAATTACGCCTTGTAATAACTTGACTAAAAAGAGTGCCAAAGGTTGGTAATCTTCTTTACATTTTTCTTTGTTTTGTTTTATACGTCAGCAATTTTATAGTGTACCGTTGCTTGGCAAGACGCGATATATACTATATATATATATATATATATATATATATATATATATATATATATATATAATTAACTTATACAATAGTGTATTAATACAATTAATAACAGGACCTCATTTTAACTGGAGGTAACCTTTCCAGAATAAACATCTCCGCTAGATACCATCCAGCTTAAATATATATATTTATACACTCAAGTCCCAAAGTAACATAAACAAGCAAAATTACTATGTAACAAACGCAGCTAAGCGTGATTAAACCCCATCACTCTTCAGCTACATCTACGCAGACGCAGGGGTACAAAGAGCTAAGCTCTCCCCAAAACAAACCGAGACTTACCGCTGCTAAAAACTGCTAGAGAATGATCTCGCAATCCCATTTATGTAGCGCTCAACATCAACAGGCTTTGCGACTAAGAGCTGCTTAAGTTTCAAGAGTCATATAGTACTGACAAACCGTCTTTGATCGAGCTCACCGAACGAAGTTGTCAACAAGGATTAGTTTTCTCTCTTGCTCCAAGAACTTGTTTCTTGCTAGATCATTTGCAACGCCAGATAAGTGTCAGTTAAGACTATACGAATCTGACGATGGCTGAAAATGTCTCTTTTATTTACATGACAAAGATAAAAAATAGAAGAAGAAAAAAAAACGAGTTTGGTACGCAAAGAGGAAAGGAAAGAAAATGGAGTGGAAACTGAGGTCTAGGAATGAAGTATTTTTTTTTTTTAAGTTGAGAATGTTAATATCGCACAGCAGACAAATGAATCTGAGAGAGAGAGAGAGAGAGAGAGAGAGAGAGAGAGAGAGAGTAAATAGTTCCTGTTGCCGTAGTTAGGCCGTCCATCCGTCAGGTGTTCGTTCAAACAGCTGACAAAATGACAGCTGATTGCCATGTTTCCGCTGGTTGTATTTAGGGTCTCCTCCTTTTCGGAGGTAAATTCTTCATGCCTCCTTCTGACTCCAAGCAAGGAAATAATAACAAGAATAAGTGAGTAAAAGGGCAGAGGGCAATTGTTGGTGTGTGATTTCTCACGATTACTCCTGGGAAGGGGGATGGAAATAGATAGGTTTTTTTAACCATAGACCATTAGACCCCACCCAAAAACCCAAACAAAAACAAACAAAAACAAAAAACAAAAAAAAAAAAACAAAAAAACAACCCACCACCCCCAAAACACCAACCACAACAAATATATTATATTAATCCATATTATATATATTATTGTAACATGTATATTAATGGTATATTTAATCGACATTTGTTGTATGTACAAAAATACCGAGGGTGGCCTGAAAGAGATCGAAAAAGTAATTGGTTTTACTAAGAAATCTAAGAGAGAGAGAGAGAGAGAGAGAGAGAGAGAGAGAGAGAGAGAGAGAGAGAGAGAACTGCGGTTATGCGAGATCTTAAACGTGTCACTGAAAATCCCTTACAAACAGGAAAAGGAAGGGAAGAGAGAGAGAGGGAGAGCGGGAGAGAGAGATCCCTTGAGAGAGCGAGTCTCTTTCTCTTTCCAAGAGATTCTGCCGTTGTCCCGGGGAGATAAATGGTGGGAAAGGGAGAAAGAGATCAACAGAACTGATAAAAGAGAAAGGAGAGGAAAGGGAACAGGTCGTAGATGTCGTGAGGGTCATGAAAAATGACTCTCGCAAGAGAATATATAAATTTGGAACGGTGTTACGGATTAGCACTGTCGGAGGACGCGGAGTTTCACCGGGTCCGCGGCTTTGCGAGTTTCAAACATACGTTTTTCTTTAGTAATAATAACAAAAATTAAACCCATTAAAATATACATTGTCTTTAATAATAATAAAAATAGTACAGATTTCTGTGGGATAAATGTACTGACTGACAAAATGCACGGTTTTTGTGACAATGAACCCTAGTCCATGCAAAAGAAGTAACAGAAGGTAATGGGGGAATACAGAAAGTGGAGATGTTATTAGGAAAACAGATAAATTATCATATCAAGAAATAAATGAAAATTTAAGAAAAATATTAAAATACAAGTTGAACTGTACTTTGCAAGAATATTGATTCCTGTCTGATTCTCGTCTTCAGCAAACAGCAAGTAGGTCCCAAGTTTCTCTCGTTTTAGGCACTGCTTTGGAGTAGCTACCTATACCAAAGTGGGCTATACTAGGCCTCACATTCCAAGGTACAAAGACCTCAATTAAAGAATGCCTCTACTTCTTTCCATAGACGCTGTGGATACTGTACATAGAAAATGCTTCGATTCTACCAGTGCCTGTCTGATGAGGTGATTATATTCTTCTCAATATACATTTTGTTAAAACTTTCTATTCACTCCTTTATATTCTTCTCAACATACATTTTGTTAAAATTTTCTATTCACTCCCACGTTTCTATAATCCTGAATTATGTCTAAATATAAGCTTCAGTTTATGAATAAAAACTTAAAGATTCTAACTGCTCACTCATACCAAACTAATAATCGTTTTTCTCTGTGGTAGAACAAGGTTAGTGACATTTAAAAAAAATTAAGTTCGCATACACACATACATAACTAGTTGGCAAATAAATAGTGGAACCCGTACACGCAGTAAATTCACTAAATTAGTAGATACCTAAAATATGGAGAGAGAGAGAGAGAGAGAGAGAGAGAGAGAGAGAGAGAGAGAGAGAGAGAACTCCTCCTTGAGACCACCATGTCTCCCCTGTAAACAGAGACGTCAAGTAAGAACTCAAACATAAAAAGGCAACAACAACCTAGAACAGGTCATCTAGAAGTCGCCCTGTCTTCTTCAATGAAGACTTCACGAATTATTACTTTACGAGAGAAAGAGAGAGCAGAACACACCCCCATAAACCCCAATCTAGCTCATTTAATACCAATCATGGATGGCTATAATATTTGAGACAAACTGACATAAATCAGGAGAGAGATGCCACCCACAAAATGCGTTGGAAACATCGAAAGGTTAAAATGTCGCAATTTCCAAGAGCAACACACTTTTACGACTTTTCCCCTTTCTTATATGTTTATCCATTTTTCTAACTTTTTTTGTGGCTTATCTACTCGTCACCTTTACTTTGTGAATTTTCCCTTCAAAAGACCTTGCTGGTATGAAATTTTCAATAACTGCAATATAGCTTTTGAACTTTTTACAAATCAATAGAGCAAGTAAAAGTCCTTGTATTTTCGATAATCTACGTACATTTATATCTATTTATTTATAAATTTGTTAATTTTTGCTTTTCTAACGATTTATCTCGCCTTTCTGTATTTCCTATCACCGTCTGTTACTCATTTCAAATGACCACCACATTCTTTGGACTCTTGAATTTTAAGTCACGGGCCCCCCAGTGGGCTTGTTCCATATGAATAAGGTTCATCCTTCCAATAATAATAATAATAATAATAATAATAATAATAATAATAATATAATAATAATAATAATAATAATGGACTTCGCTTGATGCATATCATTAACCGAATTCTGTGATTATATTACAAGAGAATTAAAATCCACACAAATTAAAGTACATATTTAATATAGCCTATGGCCCATAGATTATATATATTTATATAAACGTTCTCACATACGTCATTCATAAAATTTAAATTAATACTTTCAAGACTTGCATTTGTATGTAAATAGGAGTGCTATATGCCAATAAATACAGAGAAGTGTGTGTGTCTGACCCTCAAAAACTGCGCATGCGTCCTACCTACGGCAGTGAGAAAGTTTGTCAAGCCCGATCCGATCGTAACTGGCCCTGTCACACGATCCTGGCATCCAATTCGATCCGTCACCCAGCCACCAACAACCCCCCTGTCTCCTCCCCTCCCCCATCACTTCCCAAGCCCCCTTCACACCCCACCACCCATAAAAAATGTAATGTTTGGTTCTATAGAAACAAACTCGGTTTGTTGCAGGGAAGCCGCTGTTGCTAACCACCTCTTGCCACGTCATCTACTTTCCTACGAGTGCTCCTCTCTCTCTCTCTCTCTCTCTCTCTCTCTCTCTCTCTCTCTCTATATATATATATATATGTATATATCATATATAAATATTATACCAAACATCAAAATGTAATATCAGATATGCATGGGCGTAAGACAAGCGAATGCATATGCATTATTCAAAGTGACAAAAAAAAAAAAAAAAAAAAAACTGTGAGGTGTAAATTGCAAAAAGCGTTCGTTACAAATTGCATAAATACCAAATTCGATGTTTATATTATCTATTTAATCTTTTAGTATTTAATATCTTTTAAGTGGACGCAGTCGGTTAGAAAATAAAGATGAGATCATCACAGCACTGAAACCATTTATTGACCCAAACATGACACGAAAAGAAAGACATCCACTACAAAGAAAGAATGCAAACAAATCACTAACCAGAGAGAGAGAGAGAGAGAGAGAGAGAGTCAGCCAAACGTTCATCTTTAGTTCTGTGAAATTTCGTTTTTCTCATTGTTTGCTTTCCCTTATGCTTAAATACAAAACAGAGAGAGAGAGAGAGAGAGAGAGAGGAAAAACGTCGGGACATAACTTCCTGCACTTCTTCACAGTCAGGTTCTGTGTGAATGATGACCCGATATCTAGTCGGGGTGACTCAAGATTCGGTGTCGCCAGTGAGTCTTGGATGAGAGAGAGGGGGTACAGGGCACTTGGCACAGGGTACAGGGGACACAGAGGGGGACAGTATGGATAAGCGAGGAATGTCGAGAGGCTGTACGCTACGTGATTTGCAACGAGGATAAAATCAAATGCCCTGTAGATGGACTGGTTAGGGGGCAGGGTTGGCATTAGAGACCTCGGTGGGTTGGGCCGGGAAAATTCTGTTCAATTTGAAGGAATGAGAACAGTGATGGTGGGGTCTCACGCACGTCGTCAAATTTAAAATGGTACGGAACCGGAACGTGGAACTGGAACTCGTTCAACTGAGAACAAGACTTAAAACAAAAAAATTAATATATCTATATATTATATATGATATATATATATATATATATATATATATATATATAAACACACACACACACACACACATACAAAGTACGTATTAAAGGAAGTTCTGCCTTCAAGCCTGATTACATAGCAGTTAGAAGAGAATACAAAATTTAGGACAAAGGCCAAGCGTTGGAACCTATGAAGTCACTCAGCGCTGAAACGGGAAATTGACCGTAAAAAGGTAAAAGATGATGATCGGAGGTACAGTAAAAGGAATGAAATGAGTTACAGGTAGGAGCTGAAGGGACGCTGTGAAGAACCTTCAAGCAATGCTTACAGCGCACCGCATGAGGTGCACTGACGGCACAACCCCCCTATGGAGACATAGCAGTCAGCAATTGAAGTCGTTAGATAAATGTGCTCTGTGAATTAAGTTGAATCTAATCGATAAATTCAGAATAAAAGTAGATCCAACTCAGTAAGTCCCAAAAGTCAGATTCCATTTATTAAATAAATGCGCTTGATGGAACAAGTTGGAATGAATTTTTTTTCAACGTAATCAGTGTCGCAGCTAATTCTCATCAAATTAGACGGCAAATATCAAAACTACCAGGTGGACATTGAAACAAAAGAAAGTAAAACAAATACTTTTTTTTTTTTTTAGTTCAGTTCGTGATCTGGGAAAATACAATAAACATTTTTTTTATTGGAAGTGCTGGCGACAGATTCAAGCATATCAATTACCTACGAAAAAGAAAATGCTTGCAATATTGTTTTTATTTCTCCAAGCACCTTTTGTTTGTTACGATGTTATTCATTTTCAGTGTAAAAAAAAAAAAAAAAAAAAAAAACTACAAAGAATCATTCCAATTAACTGTTTTTGTCAGGGTAAAATCCTGCCGTGTTTGCATCACGGATTCACAATATTTTCTTTGATAAGTCGCGATGTCAGTCATGTACAGTGTTTCGATACAAAAGGTTAATAAAACAATGGGAGGTTTTAAGGTCGCGGTGTTTTCAACCTTCGTAAGCCTAGAGATAATGTGTATGAATACGATACCTTATTTCTTTTGACCTGATGACACGTGTGTGTGTGTGTGTGTGTGTGTGTGTGTGTAGCGGGGGAGAGGGTGGGGGGGGGAAGATTTATTTGAGGGGTGGTAAAAAGATACCTTAGTAAAACCAGCTCAAGGAGAAATTATGATTAAAAAAACTTGATATAATAATAATAATACCTTTACTTCCACATTTTAGTTGACACCGGAATAAATCATCAAACGCGCTCAATAAAATATATACTAATACAATAATTCATCAACAAATGATGCAATATAGAAATCACACATAAACAGTTTTTCTCTATGGAGAGATAGTTTAATCATCAAATATAAAATAAAATAAATATTATTTATATATATATATATATATATATATATACTATATATGTATATATATATACACACATACACATCACAACTACCACACACACACACATATATATATTATATACATATATTATATATATGTATATCTATATTATATATATAAATATATTATATATTATTTATATAACTTCATGAAGTGCATCTAGCACAATAAAATCTTATTTCTTTCAATCCCATAAAATGCTAAAGTCATAACCTATAATTATAGAGAAGGGTTTTGAAATATATGTGACAGTAATGGATAGAGAGCCTTTATTAAATCAAGTAAAATGATTTATTTACGTCTGAATAGCAAAACATGAGAGTTACCAAAATAACTGAAGCGTTTTTTATACATTCCTTTCATACATCCTCTTTATTCACCCTTTATACATCACCTTCCATGCAAAATATTTGAACAAACATTACGGCGTCTTTTCTTTTTTTACTATAGTATACATGTCGTGTGATATATTCTGTGGGAGAAATTATTATACGACAATATTTCTCTCTGGTATCACCTTGCCCCCATAATTACAAAGGAAAGAGTTCGATTTACCTGGACAGATACTAGACAAGGTATGAGGTTGCTAGCCCGGTACCCCAAAACTCCAAAGAGATGGCCATGGAGTACAGGGTACGAAAAATTCAAATAAAGATGTCCCGGTATTATGATAATAGGTTACCTTTGTTCCTCCACAACCAAATAAAAAAATTAACAAAACTGAGCCTAAAAATTTTAACGGGATTGATTAAGATCGTTTGGCAGAACAACAAGCAAAACCACGATGAAATGAAAAGGTCGAGGAAGACTAAAGATCATAATAAGTAAAAGGAAAAACCTCGTGAGCAGAAAACAAGTACATCATTGGCTTCGAAACAAAAGCGCCCACGAGAAGATAGCGGTCAAGAAGTGAAAACAAAAACAAAAGAACCTCTCGCACTGACTATGGGCCCAGTTCCTCAAGAAACCTGATATAAATAGCAGGTACTCCCAAAAACAACCTTAGGGAACAAACAAGAGGGGGAGGATACTACCTTCGTAGGCCTAACGGGAATGGGCCGTTCAGATGATGGAAATGTCAAATAGAAAACCCTGAGTGAAAATTATACTTATAGAAGGAATAGATAGTAGATAGCTATAAATGGTATACCCATCTTGGATGGCATAACAGTTTAGGTCGTCTTAAGTATTCATATCATTACACCCTTGATCAAAATCTTAGCGTTCTGTTTAAGTACCAAACAGTATTAATACTCAAAGCGATGTAAAACACAATAAAAAGGTTCGTACCACGATAAAAACAGATATAATCAAGCTTTCCAATCTAATTAAACAGGTTCAACGATTATAGTACTGTCTTCTGCTTGACTTGGAATCGAAAAATACGTAAAAAAAAAATTCCTAATATGACCAAGCTACTATTAAGACTTATATTAAGTCAGCGACAATGCCCTCTCCTCAGTAACTGTTAAAAATAGTCCATCTTCCTCCAATCTTAAAACAAGTACCTCACTCCTTTCTTCTGCAATGACTCAAATTGTTCCATCTTCCAAATCTCTATCAACTTAAAAGAAAACTGTTAATTAGTTACTTTCGCTAACAGTTGCAAGAAAGAATGAAAAAAAAAGGCACAGAGGACCATAGCCAACTAACCTAGAAACTG
This sequence comes from Macrobrachium nipponense, assembly GCF_015104395.2. Taxonomy (NCBI): domain Eukaryota; kingdom Metazoa; phylum Arthropoda; class Malacostraca; order Decapoda; family Palaemonidae; genus Macrobrachium; species Macrobrachium nipponense. Next base: position 84,029,476 of record NC_087206.1, read on the forward strand.
GCCAAGCTGTTATCAAGACCCTTAAACAAACAACGTGGGCTACTAACTACTTCCCCTGGGGGATACAGTGACGCTAACCCACACTGAAACTCACAGCTGAGTTAAAACGTTCTTCCCTCTCCCATAGTTAAATGACCATAATTATCTTCTTCATTTGTGTCAAAGAGAAACAGAGTGCTCACGTCAACACATGGTCGTCAACTTGAAAAATGGAACTTTGTTAAGCAGAAACAGAGAAGTCTGCTTTACTTATCACTCCGTTTTCTTGAGAAATACGATGTACGTAATTTCATATCGCTGAGATTTCTGTAGTTTGAGTGCATATACTGGATTTGTAATGACATTAATACACTAAAACAAATATTTGTAACTATATAAATACAGAAATAAAAGCACACGGGAATGCGTACTAAACGTTTAAATGATGCAATATGGAGGTGTTGACGCAGGCGCCTTGCAATCCAAAGACAAAGAAAGAATTGCTTTAGCTTTTTTTTTCAAAACATTCCAAATTTTCGGAATACAGAAAGGACCTAGAAATAAGGCAACAGGAAGTTAAAGCTATCTTATTTCAGTTCCACTAACACAAAAATAAAATGTATACTGCATATCATACATCTTTTACAATAAAAGAATGTGTTAGTTGCCAACCATCAACTATATGGATTCCAGTAAACTGACTTCCGGATTATCACTACAGGTACACAAGGAGCTGGGGGCATGGTACTACACTCTCTTCTGTTTGGGGCAAGGTACTACACTCTTCTGCTATTCTTCTTCTATGTTAATAAGTGCGTAGGGGGTAGGGAGCAGGTTCAAGAGACGTTCTGTCTGTCTACCTGCTTAGTGCTTACACCCCTTTGGTATTTCCTGTCAACTGTTCCTATCCTACCTGAGGAGACCTCTCACTCAGTCCTATACCTCACACACGTCCTACGCGATTTGGGGTCTCAGAAAATGTCTGCGTTCAGGGGTTTCTTTGTTATATCGTATTTACATTCTTTACCGTGAATAGAAAATGAAGTAAATCTAAGACTACTTTTAGCGATTATCCGTAAACAAACGCGTATATGATGACCTTCTTCCCACTGATAATGTACAAGAAATTATTTTTAAAACGAAAACTTTTTAGCATCAAAATTACATTTAAAGTATTTGTAATTTCGTATCTAAATGCTTTATTGTGCAGAGGAAATGAAGCAATAATTTAACACTATTTTTAGCAATCATCCATAAAGTTAACTGATCATAAATAATGAACTTCTTCCAACTGATAATAAAAAATAAACTAATTTATAATGACAGATTTCAGTATTAAAATAAATAAATAAATAAATAAACAAAATGGAGCGCCAATAAAGACCTGCCTCTATTTTGACAGGTTCTCCAAGCGAGCGCGCAAGTTATGAAGAATTGATCTTATTATTCTTAATAATTTCCTAAAAAGAATCATCTCAAATGACACCAGCCGCTTCTCCTCTAACGTCACAGACTGCAGCATGAGACCAGGTTTCGGAGTGGCCACTAGAAAGCTGGTTTTTCCATAGGCACAAGACATGCAAATGACCAACGCGAGAGATCTGTTTAACCCGAGACATTATCTACATGACAGAAGTCAGGTAGCACAGTGAGACTCCCTCCCTCGGCTGCGGCCTTTATCTCCCGTTTCTGTCTCCGCATTCGCACTGGTCGAGTGCGTCCAGTTATTATAACCTGTTTACAACAGTCAAGACAATGAGAAGTGAAAAGGCAAGATTTAAGTCTTTGGAATGCCACTGGCATTGATTACCCCGGCTCTTTATCAACATCACCAGAGGCAAATATAAAGTTGGGGAATTTTCAGGTGTATTTGTCAGGATTAAATGACCACCTCATTGGCATACTTAATTATTCCAACAGGTGAGGGGATAATGACCAAATTATTCCCACAGGTGAGGGGATAACATCCCGAATTATTCCCACAGGTGAGAGGGCACTAACATTCTGGAATATTCCCACAGGCGAGGGGATAATAACCAAATTACTCCCACAGGTGAGGGGATAATAACATCATGAATTATTCCCACAGGTGAGGGTGTTTACTAACATTCTGAATTATTCCCACAGTAGAGGGGGTTACTAAAAACCTGAATCATTCCCACAGGTGTAGGGGATACTAACTTTCTAAATCATTCCCACTGATGAAGAGTGTTACATGCGTAACTTTCATAAACTAGGAGCCGATTTTTTAATATGAAAAATAAAATACAAAACGGGACATGAAAAGTTCAATGCGTTGTTTCACGTAATCAGAAAAAAAACATGGCGTCCTCGACATTCGAGAATTAAAATGTCAGTATCAACGCAAGTATCAATGCAATTAGCGGAGGTATAAACAATTCAGTAACGACCTCTTTCTCTCTCTCTCTCAGAGGAATGGCGAGCAGGTAGGATATATCGGGGAAAAAATATGACAGGGGGATTACTAACGGCACAATAATGATGCTTTCGCACGTTCCAATATAAAAATGAATTATTTTCTATCTTTGTATCGGAATCAAAGACACATGACAAAAGAAAAATGTGATGACGCTCATTCTGGAACACGGCCATTATACGCAAAACTACATCGTATTATGAATCGGTCTGAACAAAAAAGGTGCATATATATCAATTATATCCTCTCAATATAACGTTTGAAAAAAACACTTGTGTGTGACTGAAGGCACGCGAGCGAGCTTTCCGAGAACTGTCCCACACACACAAACCTCCGGTTTTTTCCTCCGCCAAAGTGTCAATGACATTTACTTTTATGTACCTACAGCTTAGCGTACCAATCAATCAAACCAATCAGAGCTCTCCCAGCAATTGAAGTGGCGAAAAAACACACACACACACAAACAATGCAACTTCAGTGCAATTAACGAGCGCTCAATTCCCGTGAAAGCCAATCCACCAACCAACCAACCATTCCGCAGTGACATTTCCAACTATAACTGTACTTCCCGCCTTTCTGATAACGTGGCGCAGTTCTCAATTCGATCGGATAGTTGCAAACACAAAAGGTTAATCTCTCTACACAAGCCTTGAGCAATACCTCAGGCACAGAGATCTTTGGGGATCGAAGAATTTACACTTTTTGCGTTTTTCTTTTTATTTATTTACCTTTTTTTTTCTTTAAGAATTAAGGCCATATTCTCACCGATCAAGGAACAAGCCTACCAAAGGGGCCATTGACTTGAAATTCAAGCTTCCAAAGAATATTAATGGTGGCTCATCGAAAGTAGAGGGAGCTTTAATTCTTGACGAAAGAGAGAAAACTTGTCTTATTAAGTGTTACTAGGCGTCTTATGAACAAGTTCCCAGGCCTATTTCTTTTCCTAATTCAATAACAAGTTTTAAAAGACCCGTTCTTCTATGTGAGAGAGTCTATTGTTCCTTCTGGTTTGGTCACATCGAGTAATAGTTATTAAATCAAAAAGTGAAAAAAAAAGAACTGAAAGAAGAAATGTACGTGAAACACACGCACACACACACGTGTGTCCTCGAAAAAGAGAACTCAAGTAAATACTTCAACCTTAAAAAGTAACATATATATAAACAACTTCAACCTTAAAAAGTAACTTATATATATGAACAACTTCAACGTTACAAAGTAACTTATATATATAAACAGAGAGGTCGAAAAAGTTTCAAAGATGACGACCCCTCACAAAATGTAATCTACAAATATCGGAAAAAGAAAAAGAAAAAAGAAATGTTTGAAAAAAAAATAATAAAAAATTTAAAACACGAGACTCAAAAGGAAAAACACGCCGTCATTCTCTTGCCTCTTGCGACAAGAACTGTCAAAATAAAAAGCGAAGAACAAAACGCAATACATGTACAACAGTATTACAGAAAAAGGAGGGGGAGGGGGCTACGACGCATACCCATACCCCCTTTACCCTGTCTCGCCTACTACAACGAATATAGTGGGACATCACTGGGACTTCAAATACATATGTAAACAAAGAGTACATTCCCATCAGCCCCAAGGTGGAGTCATGTCGAAGATATTCACTTAGTGTTGGCAAAGCCCTCTCGGCGTAAGATTCAAACAACGCCCAGAATAATGCTGACATTTATGGTCATAAAAAGCGATTCCGGTAACAAAACTTCGGGGGATGACGTCATCACGCCCATTTCATACTCAATAAAAAGGTGAAAAGTAATATAGAGTAATATTTGCTGGGTTAGTTTTTTTTTTTCTAATGTTCTGAGGTTTTTCTAGCATTCATGAAGACTGGGTGGGAAGATATATAAATCTACGAAAAATAAAGGTTATAAAATGCATTCACATAAAAAAGCTAAAACTTCGTGAACATCTCAACAGTATATCCCAGGAAAAATAATTCATAAAATGCTCACAAAAAGAAAAAAAGCACACACTTCATTAACACCCGAAAAGTAAATTCTAGGAAAATAAAGGTTATGAAAGATATTTTTTGAAAACACAAACTTCATGAACATCCAAATAGTGCATTCGAGGAAAGTTATGAAAACACCTAAAAACACAAGCAAATTCCATGGACACTTGAACTGTATATCACAGATTATAAAAGACATTTATAAACTAAACACAAAATTGATGAACATATGAACATAAAATAAATGATCTAGAAAGGTAGCGAGATAAGAGAGAAGAGAGATAAGGAAGGAGAGAGAGAGAGAGAGAGAGAGAGAGAGAGAGAGAGAGGAGAGAGAGAGACTGACTTTCCAATAAAACTATTTCCAACGGGCGACTTAAAGGAAAAATTTTAAATAAAATAAAACCAAATAAAAGTAAACTAGCTTATGAAGGAAGTTGCACTGACATTCAGAGAACAAGACAAAAACAAACCACAGCCAGATTAAAAAAAAAAGGGGATTAAAAAAAGGTCCAGCAAGCACTGCATCATCACAGTAGGTCCCCACCGCCATCTTCACACGGTGTAATCAAGACATTAAGCATAGAGATTAACATGTCCACATAAAAAAACACCTTGACTAATTCTGGGACGTTAATTACAGCCCTCATGAACAACTGAACGGGAGGCGTACGTTATGTCTGGGTATTGAGGTAAGTTCAGCCGGCATTTTGGGTATTTGGGCAGGGGATGGAAAGAGTGGGAAGGGGAAGGGGAGGGGGGGGGGGAGATGTGAGAACAGCAGGTTTGGTAAGGCGACCAGTGGGGGTAACGACACCGAGGGGAAATTACCCGGTCGGACAGGTGTTATTTACCCGACCGTCGTGTGATGATAGTCTGGATTGAAGCCCAACGAGGAATAATGGTTGCAAAATCACACTGCCTCTAAGGACTTTGTTCTTTTGGTGAAATGCATGAAAGTGCATGTAGCAAAGTGATTTCCTTATTTTTTTTTTTTTTATCCAAGAGACTGGTTGTGGTATTGAAAACATGGCATGCAGTTCTAAACAGACAGACACACACACACACACACACACACACACACACACACACACACACATATATATATATATAATATATATATATATATATATCTATATATATATGCTTAAAAAATCATAGTAGATGCACGTGACGTGACTTCACAGAAAATGATAGGCAGAAATCCAAGCGCTTGGATTTCTACCTATCATTTTCGTGAGGTATTCGCATATATATATATATATATATATAATAATGAATAACTAGATCACGAAGTATATAAAACGTGATGCTATGTATAAATAAAGGTTTTTGCCACGAAGGAAAAAATGAAAAAGCGAGATAGCCGAGTACTTTCGGTCTTGTTCCGACCCTTTATTAAGGCAAACTGATTTTACAGAGGAAAACATGGTCAAAAGAAGGCTTAATATCTTGTAGTGTCAGTTTGGATATTAAGCCTTCTTTCGACTGTGTTTTCCTCTGTAAAATCAGTTTGCCTTTGTAAAGGGTCGGAACAAGACCGAAAGTACTCGGCTATCTCGCTTTTTCATTTTTTCCTTCGTGGCAAAAACCTTTATATAAACACCTTTACGTATATCACATACGAAAACACAGGACCTTTACGTTCGTCAAAGGAACTACCGGGGAATTCGAGCCCTCCCAAATGTCTCTCAGGAAAGATCAAGGTAACAGCCGCCTTAGGTAAAAGGAGACAGGGACACGGCACCCAAGAGAGGTCTCTCATTCACTATCCATTTGTGGAAGAAAATATCGCAAAACCATCAAATAAGTTACAATGTAATCGATTGCCAATTTTCTCTCATATATAAATAAATAAATAAATATATATATATATATATATATAATATATATATATATATATAAAACAGGAGACTTTTTCTTTTTTACATGAGGCTGCCCTTTTAATCAATACACCATTACGTTCAGGTATTGCTTTCGTAAAAACGTGATGATGCAATAATTTGATTTTTTTTTCTAATACTCTGTAATAAAGGAATAACTGGTTTCAGAGTTGACTCTAAGCCATTTTCCTTGTTCTGCCAAGTGAAATCATACTGATTTGTATTTTTGGTAGTAGAACTTTCATTACTTTTCATAAATCGTCAACACAAAAAATCATACTTTGTGTTTTTTTTTTCCTCTTAACAGAGCCTTCACAACTTTTCATAAATCATCAATACAAAAAAGAAAAACAAAATATGAATTTAAGCAATGTCTTTTTTCACTTAACAGAATCTTCATATCTTTTCATAAATCATCAATACAAAAAATATGAAATACAACCTTTTTCTCCAAACAGAACCTTCACAACTTTTCATAAATCATCAATAAAAAAAATATGAAATTAAACACTGTTTTTTTTTCCTCTTAACAGAACCTTCATACCTTTTCATAAATCATCAATGCAAAAAATATGAAATTCAGCTTTTTTTTCTCTAAAAAGAACCTTCATAACTTTTCATAAATCACTGATGCAAAAAAAAAGTACATGAAACCAAACTTTTTTTTTCTCATAACAGAGCCTTTACTACTTTTTTTAAGCCTTCAATTAAAATAAAACACCAACAGCAACTATTTATGAATATATGAGTTGTCACAGTTGAAAACATACATCAGAATCTACATAAGAGTAACCTTTCTTCACTGGATTTATTCCTGTCGGGAAAGATGGTCAGGCGAACTTTCCACTTATGCCACTTGGTACTTTAAATACGACTTCAGTTAGTGTTCGCACCTCTCATTAAGTCTGACAGGATCAATATTATTCTGTTTCCGAAAGCATTCGTAGGTCAATGAGCCTTCGTATTAACACCGCTTGGTACTGGAACAGGAACACTTTGTAGAAGACTAATAACGGTTAATACTTAGAACGCAATGTTTCTTTTACATTACTAAGTATTAAAGAAAATGTTTTAGATATAACTGTGTTTTTGTTTACAGTCCCATTTAAACGTTGTTTCAAAGGATAAACTCAAGACTCACTAAAAGGTCTTACCTTTCCTTATTAGTCCACACATACATACACCTCCAATCACCCCCCCCCCCCCCACCCACACACACACACAAATGTATGTATGTAAATATATACATTCTATATACATAATATATATATATATGTGTGTGTGTGTGTGTGTGTGCTTAAACAAACATTACAGGGTTTGCAAACATGCATACATATACTTTAAATAAAAAATAAGATATCTGAGATCTTCAAGTTGAAAAAATAATGAATTTAACTCCTTCAGGTAAAGTACGGATCCATTCTCCGTTAGATGAACTTTCATCCGGATATGCTAATGTGTCATGCTAATTCATCAAAGGAAAAATAGAGAGAGAGAGAGAGAGAGAGAGAGAGAGAGAGAGAGAGAGAGAGAGAGAGAGAGAGAGAGAGAGAGACTGGGTGGCAGCTTCTCGGCGAGTGAAGTCAGCAGAACAAGATTGCATGAAGAAAAAAAAAGACGTTAGCAAGCCGCATGCTTGCAAGCAGGCAGGCAAATAAGCATCCACCACGCTAACTGAAAAAAAAAGCCATCCACGGTCAAAATTACAGCACAATTTATTAACGCTATTAGGAAAGCACTATCTGCCATCAAATACGCAACACGCTAATCGTGAAGATCCACAAATAATAAAGAAAAAAAAAGAAAATAAACTAATATTTATGTATACAAATAGATATACCTAAAATCCACTCCAAGAACGTCAAGAAATCTTAAAATATTTCCTTTCTGAGTCAGAATAGAAAATGATTGATCTGATAATCTCCTTCCCCTCATGAAGTCTGTTCTTGTTCTCAGCTTCGTGTTGCATGAGAACACAAGATTCATTCGACTAGACTTTTATCTGTTTCAGCGGCAGGTTGTAAAAATCTGGAGCACATTAGCTGAGAGAGAGAGAGAGAGAGAGAGAGAGAGAGAGAGAGAGAGCTTCAACCATACGTTTTCCTGTCTCAATCAAGTTGCAAAAATATGGAGCACATTAGCTAAGGAATAGAGAGAGAGAGAGAGAGAGAGAGAGAGAGAGAGAGAGAGAGAGAGAGAGAGAGAGAGATTCAACCACACGTTTTCCTGTCTCAATCAAGTTCCAAAAATATGGAGCACATTAGCTAGAGAGAGAGAGAGAGAGAGAGAGAGAGAGAGAGAGAGAGAGAGAGAGAGAGAGAGAGAGATTCCACCACACGTTTACCTGTTTCAATATCAGATTGCAAAAATATAGAGCACATTAGCTAAGGAATCCCAGAGAGAGAGAGAGAGAGAGAGAGAGAGAGAGAGAGAGAGAGAGAGAGAGAGAGAGAGAGAGAATTTCTGATTTAATGCCGGTCCTTAAATAAATGCAGTGATGAAGGTGATAATATTGGGCCGGATCTTGAATATGCACGATCCACATCGCGCAGAGATTTTCCAGTCGAAATTCTAATTTTCACAAGTCCCCATGACAAGATCTTGTTAGCGAATCTGATAAAACTATAAATGCGCTTCTAAGAAAGATTTATAGTCGAGGTTTAAAGGATCATTAGTGCTTCTGATCTTGTTTAAAAGTAGAAAGAGAGAGAGAGAGAGAGAGAGAGAGAGAGAGAGAGAGAGAGAGAGAGAGAGAGAGAGAGAGACCGTCTTTATGTTGAACGCTCCAGAAACCATGAAAAAAATAATAAAAGTTAGAACAAAAACCACAAGAAATTAACACTTACAGAAAACAGATCCCTATCACGTAATTCCTGCCCACCCACCCAGTCAGGAATCTCTCTCTCTCTCTCTCTCTCTCTCCTCTCTCTCTCTCTCTCTCTCTCTGGAAAAGACTACCGCCATCACCACCACCTGGCTACACCAACACCCATTCCATTTTTTGCTCCCCACCTTTAATAAAATCTCGGCGTTACCTGGCTTCCCCGAGAAGAGAGTAAAAAAAGTGTAAAAATAATAGAAAGCAGCGACTCTGCAACATGCACGCAGGCACGAGAGGAGCCGAGAAACAGTAGGTCGGCAGCCGCTAATTGAGAGCATTTTTTTTTTCTTTAATCTGCAGGGGCTATCATGCACCGAGTCAGATGGCCTGACAATTACAGGGTACAGCGGGAAGATCTGCAGCCCAGACGGTGATCTAACTCGAGATAAAAGCGAGATGGAGCTTTAAAAGGCGAGGAAAGAGATGATGATAATGGAGGGGCAAAAGCGTCCAGGGAAAGATATTTTGACGAGAGGATACTGCGAGGGAAAAAGAGGCACATGCTTGACAAGAGAACCAGATGGTCGAGAGGAAATGTATCATTTTTGATGTGAGGTAAAAGAATGAAACGGGAATGGAGGCTACATTCGTGCATTCTGAGGTTGTGAAATGTGGACGAGATCTTCTTATGGAAAGAGCCATACTTTGATAATTTCGCGTGCTAAATCGTGTCACAATCTGATCAACAAGACGAGACGAATAAATTCCGTCATATTCTGATCACCAAGACGAGACGAAGAAATTATGTCATACTTCTGATCACCAAAGACGAGACGAGTACATTGCGTCATATTCTGATCACCAAGACAAGACGAATAAATTGCGTCAAATGCAGATCACCAAGACGGGACGAATAAATTGCGTCATATTCTGATCACTAACACGAGACGAAACACCTACGAAAAAAAACAACACGAAAACACGACTGGAAAGCGAAGAGCATGCGCAGTTAACTCAAGACAATAATCACGTAGAACAGCCTCCATACTGCACTGGCTCTCAGCCAAAGGCCGGGTCAGAGGTGTTAAGTACATGACAGCAGGATAAAAGTGCGAAATCAGACAAACCACGAGGAGATGTGTGCGAAAGATAACCTCAGGCTCTTAGTGATCGCGGAGGGAGGACGAAATATTAAAAGACAAGCACGAAGGAGCGAAGGAGATAAGTAAATACAGCATGGCACCAAAGCGGAGATTAGAAATGACTGCATTAGCTTATCATCATATGTGTCTTGGATTACAAACTATTACGGCAATGAAGTTGGGAATATATAAGAAGGAAAAATGCCAGTAAAATTTTAGGTAATAGATGTGAATAAATTGAGAAAAGGCAAATTAATAAGACTGAAAACAAACTCATTACCTAAGACAAATGAAAGAATTATTTAAAACTAAAGTAAACTTTGAAAGGCTAACGAACATAAACCGGACCTTCCCGCAAGACTTCAAGTGGGGTGGGGGAGGGGGGGGGGGAAGGACGTCCATTCGACTCTTATACCACCTGTGCACAGGTGCATCCTATTTAAGGATGATGCGCAGCAGGTGTGGCACGATTTACAGGTGTGATGAGAGGGGCCAACAGGTATGGATGCTGTAGGAGAAGAGATTGCTGCAAATGTCAAATACGCAAGATTTTGCGTATAAAATAAAAGGGAAACTTAAAATTAAATTAAATAAGTGAATGAGAGCAAAGAAGGCGTGGGAACTGGAAAGAAATGAAACGAGAAAGGGAGAAAGAATAAGTGGGAAAAGGAAATGAGAAAGGCAGGTTCAGAATTACATCACCGCGGCGTACCCGTAATCAAGGTGCTGACTCACATCACCTATGACTTCCCCAGGTGAGTAAACAACCCGGGCTGCCAACTTCTATTATTAAGACAGTTTTCAATATGGCAATTACCTGACAAATACCCAACTCTTTCGCCGGCACTTGGTGTCCGTGACAAACCCAGGGGTGACAAAAGAGAGAGTGAGAGACATGACATAGATTAGAGAGTGGTTAACAGATGAGGAGACTGAGAATGAAATAAAAATACCATAGGTGGTCCAATCCTTACGTACTGATGTACAAACTAAAAGTAAATATATAATGATGAGAATTTGCATGATAGCCAAGATAATAAAAGTGTCTTCGGTAGAGAATTTGATTGAGGATATCTGCATAATGCCCTTGTCTGCGTACACAACAAAGAATGTGAAGGAGCGTAACTCTGAGCGTAGGACACAGAAAACGCATTCCAGACCAGTGAGACAGACTTCCTCACTGGAAGACTTAACAGGGGGAGGGGGGGTGGTGTCACGCCGAAAGGGAGGGTACACTGGGTTCAAAACAAAAACATAATTCGCACGAACAATGGTATCAAGGATAAAGACAACACAAAGAAGTTTTAAAGAAAACAAAGAACTAACAAGAACCGAAAGGTCACGAAACAGGCTGTCCACTTCGGGAGCTTGAAATGACGCAATGAGATTTCATTATCTTCAAAGGTGCCTCTTATTTTCTTTTTCTGAATGAATTCATGAACCTGCTTGAGTTATAGGATGGCATGAGTTAATTCTGGATATTTCAGGTCTGAAATAAAAGCTTTTCAAAAAATTTAGTAATTTTTTCAGGTATATAATTACTAAGGGCTGAAATCAAGTAACTCGTACTAAAATAATTGAACACTTGAGGAAAACTAATCAAGAAATTGTAGCGTGGGACCCCACTGCAAGTTATTGTAAGCAATTACCCGATTCTGATCAGTATCAAAATTTAAAGGACAAAGTTCTTGACCCAGGGTCAATCCTTCTAGAAATGTTATAATATTTACCTATGAGGTTCCAGGAAAGACTGCACCAAAATCTGGTAAACCAACAAAATCAGAGAAACTGATTTGCCTAATAACTATAAAAGTTTTAGACACGACTAACTAATTAAGGTCCTGGATGAGAACCCCAAGTGAAATCATCATTATCATTCGTCAGATCTTGAGTTCACCAGCTGGTTTACCCGAAAATGTTCATGAATGAAGGTTTCTAGTTTTATTTTAATAACTCCTGAATTTCAAGCAAGTAAACCTATATGGAAATTCAAGCTCATCCCAACAGAGCTAACCTAGATAAATGTTACAGATGACGCAAACAGCACCAAAGTTCGATAACCCAGCGATAACACGGATACAGAACAAAAACAAAAACAGACACTACAGCCCACGTGCTACAGCCGTACTGCTCTGAGACCCTGTCTAAAGTGACAAGAGTTTACGCACGTTAATACTCTAGTTACGTAGACAATAATTATTTCTTCTCATTTGCAATCGAGATGAGAATGTGTGCAATCACTAAGCAAACTTTACCCCGTTTGAATGGAGGTCGACCATTCCTTCGTTGCGCCAAAGGACGAATCACAGATTCAATACATTCAGGTCTCGTACATCATGACAAAAACCAGCTGACGTTTAAGAACAGGACGGGCTTCAGCTGAAACCCAGCGTGACCCCGTGTAGTAAGTACGGAAATTTAAAAACACTCAATTCTCTCTTTCACTTTCTATCCTATCTCCCTTACCAAACACCTCTTTGAGACTAAACACTTGACTAAACATGACTGTAAATAGCAAGTCCCCAATGTTTACCGATCAATAGCACCGCATTTAAAAAGGGGAACGCTGTTTATTTTTAAAAGGCTGAGGAGGTCAGTAGTGGTATTTTGGGTATGCTGTGAACCATAAATGTTCGGCTCACAAAGTGTCCGGGGCTGTTACTAAATGTGGTGCTGAAAAAATAATGTCTGTAGATGATGATGTTGCATGTTAGATGCCACTAAATACTACTACAACAACATTTCACACTCCTATAAAAGGGAGTAAAAGGCCACGAAGGAATATCTACTTGGGTGAAATTATTAGAAAAATAAATAAAGTGACATATTCCATAAATGAAACGCTATGCTATGATTATGAGCCAGAATATCTGACAAAATAAAAATGTCACAGAGAGAGAGAGAGAGAGAGAGAAGAGAGAGAGAGAGGGAGCGAGAGAGGAGAGAGGGGGGGGGGGTAGAATTTGTGAAAAGTTATTCCAGATTATGAACCGGAATATCTGACAAAATACGCTACGTCAGAGAGAGAGAGAGAGAGAGAGAGAGAGAGAGAGAGAGAGAATCCTTTTCCTCATCCTTCAGTTAATAAGACCTTCAGACTCTCTAGCAAGGACTGAGGATTTTACACGCAGTCGTCATGACGGGACAGTATCAAAACCGCTTTTATTAACTCGGTCAGCTGCTTTTGATTCGTCGTCCGGGACCACCTACACCGTCTTATTTATCTCTCATTCAATCCTCAGTGGGGGGGCCACAAGGTGCCCAATGCCCATGTCTGAATTCCGATGAAGATAGGGATAGTTACCAGTCGAACTGGAATGGGAGGTGAAGAGGTGAGGACCAACAACAAGCAAGGAAGAAAGAGAAAGACAAACGAATATATATACACGCCGAGGGACATGCTTGGAAAGATGTTTGTAACCTTTAAGAAATAAATTTACAATACACATACATGCATAATTATAATCACACCTGTAAACATAGTACAGTACCCTAGAACTAATGAGTTTGGTTGCCCCTCCGTTCGGCCACCTGTCTTGGGTGGATTTTTAAGTATCCAATTGTTTGTACGTTTGTCCACACCGTTTCAATAGCATATATATCGCGATTTCTACCACCATGTACCAGTCCTTCGCTAATGTCTTCAAGAAATTGTCGAAACCAGTCACAACCTACACCCGGTCTCTTACTTAGTTATTTTTACCTGTGGCGATGTGTGAGGCATACATTCACACTGATCAACAAAATGGGATCACACAAGCAAAACGATTAGAGAACAGAACAGAACGCTTCCGAAGGCAAATGGCATATCAAGATACCTAGCGCTAACTCTGTTGTCACTTAAGGCATTCCTAAGGAATCGTAATCTTAAGAAACCTTACGAGGCCCCTCATGAACTTCGAGGCTCTGTGGAATTCCTGGGTGGAAGCAAAATTCACAGGAGGAGGAGGAGGAGGAGGAGGAGGAGGAGGAGGAGGAGGAGGAGGAGGAGGAGGAGGAGGAGGAGGAGGAGGAGGAGGAGGCGTGCAGCGAAATATTAAAACGGTTTTTACAAGGGGTGGGGTTTGCCGGAAAGGTTGGAAACAATGGAGTGTTAGAAATGGCTTCAGGTCGAAGAACAATGGATGAAATATCAGGTTAATGACAGGTGCAATATGATACGCAGGTGAGTTAACTACGTCTCTGGGCACTTGGGGTATTTCGCGCAGTAAAATTTCACGTTCAATGAAAAAATCGTTATTTATCTAATGTTTTACATCATCAATAGATATGTGGCAATATCTTAAGACATACAGGTAGAAGTAATGCCATGACAATCATTATAGAGATCATATAAATAACGGCAATATTGACCTTATTTTGTCAACTGTCAAAATAAATCCCATTAGTGAAAAGTACACATACTGAAGGACGGAAAACGTCAGAGTCCAAGACAAATTCAAATCTTCAACAAGAGATCTGATTGGGAGAGTAAGTGGCGACGACACACGACAAATTATGGTCTTTTTATTAAGGCCAAAATTAAAATCAATGATTGACAGGAAATTATTCTGCCATTGATAATAACGACGATGCAAATACAACCACACACTTTAACCAATAAGCAAAATAACACACACACACGTATATGTATATAAATTTTCCATAAAACATTTACTTAAAAATACTTACTAAAAAATACTTACAAAACAGTAATACTCATTGCTTCCATAAAGATAACACACGTACCTGCAAAAAATAGAGAACATTATAATTTCAATCTCAATTGAGAGAGAGAGAGAGAGAGAGAGAGAGAGAGAGAGAGAGAGAGAGAGAGAGAGAGAATGCATAGTTTGTAATCAGTATAATAATACGTTGACCCAGGATGACATCATCTCAAATAAATGTTAACTACAATTTAGTTATAAAACAGACCTTCACGGAATGGTAAATGCGTAAATGCATTTACATAAACACACACACATATAATATATATAAATAAGTGTATATATATAAATAAGTGTATATATATATATATATATATATATATATATATATAATATATATCGAAATTTTATGTTAAGATTCTATAAAAGCAAATAAAATAAAAAGGCAATAAAGAGACGATTTGTATGTGCGCATTTTATGTGCAAAGAACAAACAAGGAAAATGCCTCGGTGTATATATACATATATACACACACACACATACACACACACACACACACACACACAGAGCACGGCGGTGCCCCAAGTAGGATCCCCATTAACTTTTAAACGCCAGACCTCCTAATAAACGACTGGGCCCTTTTTAGTAAGCAATTGAGAGAAATGCCTTCTTCCAAAACAGCCCCAATTAACTACTTAACCTCCTAAGTAATGACCCTTGCACGAGGTCATTTGCTATGGGGTCATATGCTATGCGTCGAGAAGCCTCGAGATCCTTCCCGTCAAAGATGAAATGAGCAACAATCTCAAAATGGCTATTATGAACAGCACCAGAAGATAAGGAAAACAAACACGTAAAAAGCCGAATTATATTTGAATGATAATATCCTATGGTTATTCTCATTCTGTTGGTACTTGAGAACTCAACATTCTTTGGAAGCTTGAATTTGAAGTCAATGGTAACTGCAGGCTTGTTCCATATGAACAGGGTTCGTTTTCTAAATAATAATAATAATAATAATAATAATAATAATAAAATAATAATAATAATAATAATAATAATAATATTATATTATTCTTTGAAAGCTTGAAATTCAAGTCGGCGTGGTCCATATGAATAGGGTTCATCTTCTGTATAATAATAATAATAATAATAATAATAATAATAATAATAATAATAATAATAATAATAATGATTAATTATCAGGCCACCAACTACAACGATAGCGGTTGAAACTGCAACTTGATTACATGATGTGTAGCTACTAGGCATGGCCACAGGAGACATACCATAAGAAGTGAGAGAGAGAGAGAGAGAGAGAGAGAGAGAGAGAGAGAGAGAGAGAGAGAGAGAGAGAGAGAGAGAGAGAGAGAGAGAGAATCAAATTACACAGACTGATGTATAACTTGGGAGAAAAATAGATAAAGACTGCCCATATAAGGGGAACAAGATGGCAGATGCATATACATAGAGATAGAGAAAGACGTTGAATAAGATATGCTATAGAGATATAACGATGTACGTATATAAAACATACATACTGATAAGGATACGCTAAATCAAAGTGCCTACGAAAAAAAATCTTTGCCATTATGTTTGTTCCTCAAAGTAATGGGGTCCTTTTCGCGTTACAAATCAGATTTCGGGAACCGAAAATAGCCTTTTATTCTGAATAACTGATTAAATTTGGTGCGACAAAAAAATTCGAAATTAAAAATGGTTCAATCACGCAAAATGGTAACATGGTATGTATGAGATCAAACGATGACAAAATTGAAAGAAAAAGCCTGCTCATATATCATAAATTTTACTCACTCCTCCTGCCAATAGGCGAACACACATTGCCACTCTGGGCTAATTCTGCACAAACTACCAGCAGTAAATTTCAATTTAAAAGCGACTCTACATAGCAGGAACGTGAACAATTAAGTGAGGGAGTCATAGCAGCATAAAAAAGCAACAGAAAGTATCAGTTACTACATTAAGAAAGTAATATCTACCTTTATACTGACCTCTGAATATTTCTGAACATAGTTGATGGAGATTTATGAAAATATAGATGTGTTAAGAAAATTGATTATTGGATACATAAATACATCAGAGAGAAGAGCGTTTAAAAAAAAATATGTAATAAATCTTCATTCAAAAACAGAGAGGTGATGAATTATAATAAATATGACAATACCTAC
The DNA here is from genome assembly GCF_015104395.2 of Macrobrachium nipponense. NCBI lineage: Eukaryota > Metazoa > Arthropoda > Malacostraca > Decapoda > Palaemonidae > Macrobrachium > Macrobrachium nipponense. The sequence continues at coordinate 84,046,546 of NC_087206.1, forward strand.
AGGTACTATTTGAGGAAGTTACAGCATGTTAACCCACCCATGAGGAGAAGATTGACCCAGTCTACTTTGTATTCTGATTCAATCTAAAGATATATCATCATTATAAAGCAAAGTATAACGTGAAATTACTATTGTGACCAATTATATATAAATCAGAATATAAACTAAAGTATATATGCTATAAGCACTGCAATTAATAAAAAAAACCAATACAACAGATTTTTTTATCCCTTCCACTTCTTTCAGACAGGTCAGCTACTGACCTCGAGTTCAGTCGATCTCCTTTTGACCCCACGAATTCAATGACCCCTTAAAATGAACCCACTGACCACTTCGGGCACCAGCACTTGAAAGATGATGTTTAAAATGCCAATATCCAAAACAGACGAGAATGACTTAGTGAGCGAGCATTACGCAAACAGATATTATCTATCCAGTAACTCCCACAAAAAAAAAAACATCAAATATAAGATCCAGAGACCAGGGAAGGGCATCTTTCCTTATAACTGCGTAAAAAGGGCACAAGGGAGGATGATTTCAGCAAATCATCCTCGCCACTTGATATAAAAAGAGAGCGACAGACCATTATCAAAGATGGTCTCTCGCGGAATGAGTGGACGAAATGTTTCTCTATTGTCTCAGTCTAAAATGTTTATAAAACCAATATTAATTTGCATACACACATACACAATATATATATATGTATGTATATATATATATATATATTATATATATATATATATATATATATATATATAATTTGGATGTGAAACATTCAAGATAAAAACAGCTAATATATTCACAAAAACTAAGTAAGAGCTGAGGCCGTTACAGACGAGCAGAACATGTACTGATTAAATCATATTAAGAAGAAGAAACAAAAATTGAATACAAGGATTGCTCCATTTTCATCTTTTTAATCTCCTATTTTACTAATATTGACACTAACAGCTAAAACACTGATGAAAAAAACGCAAATGTTATGTAAATCATTTAAATCATGCGATCACATTTCTCTCTCTCTGACCTCCTCTAGAGCTAAAATTACAATGAGGATTTTTCTCGCGCTGAACATCAAACCAAGATGGAAGAGTTCCATGTTGACACAGAAAAAAAAAAGGTTCATGAAATCTGTTAGTCTCTCGAATGGACAACCTTAAAAAAAAAGCTCAGCGGTGTTCTTTGTGTAAGCAGGAACACACACACACGTGTATATATATATATATATATATATATATATATATATATATATATATATATATATATATATATATATATATTATATATGTATAGAAGCCACCTGACGCTAATATTAAGTGAACTCGACAAAAACAAAAATTATAAAACGGCACTGTTACAACGTACAGACAAACAACAGTCGAGAAATAAGAAAAAAAAAAGCCTTTTATATATAAACTCGAGCAAGTCCTTTTTACTCCCGCAAGAAGCTGACACCCATTCAATTTCAAGCAGATGTGAAGACATCGTTTGACTAACATTGACATTCCACGCGACAGCAAAACCTCCCAGAGTTTTATCAGTTTGTCAACATTACCACACCTCCTCTACCCTTTCTTTCCCTTCCATACACACACACACACACACACACACATTCCTTCAGCTGAAGAGACAGAGTGGAGGGTTGTTTTGTCAACACGATAATAGAGAGAGAGAGAGAGAGAGAGAGAGAGAGAGAGAGAGAGAGAGAGAGAGAGAGAGAGAGGTCGCTAAGGTACATCACTCAAACGGATGGTGACAGGTCACAATTTATCACGGGAGATGTTTGGTTGGGATGCTGCGTGAAAGATCAAGACGACGCGGACATGAATGGAACAAATTGGATGATGAACCTTTGTAAAAAGAAAAAAAATATACAAATATATATAATACAACAATAATAAAGTGACAGAAGATGATGCCTACACGGAGAAATATACAATAGAGATATGAATACTAAAATAAGATTTTCCCTGACAACAATTATTGTTAAAACCAAATTTTGAAAACAGTGGAGCTCAACTACACATGGGGCAATGACAAATGATTGGCAAATAATCAAGAAAATAGTTTATTTTATATTCAATCTCAAAAATTCCATTTAAATATTGACAACAGAATGAATGAACCCCACCTTTACCATTCCTCATATTCTTCCAAAACATGTGTCCAACCCCCTTGACTCTCATCGCGATAAAGGGCATTTAATAGAGAGAGAGAGAGAGAGAGAGAGAGAGAGAGAGAGAGAGAGAGAGAGAGAGAGAAAACAAACATTTGAAACTATTCCCTTTATAAGAGATGAATCATACACTAAAGGTCCTCAGAATATACAAAAATTTAAAATGACTACTAACCATACTACTCAAGATACATCCCTACTGTATTGTTGGAAGAAACACCAATGAATGACAGTGAAATGATAAGCATCATGATAATGACTAGCATTATCAGAGCTGTATGCACAATGAAACTGGCCCGGCTAAAGCCATTTAGCTATTTTAAATTTCATCACCAAGAATCTCAGGATTAAATTAAAACGTTTCTAGTGGATAAGAAAAAAAATACTACTAAAAAACGGCAGAACAAACACTAACAATTAAAATACACGTTATTTCAAATTCAAATTTTCTGAAATCTGAAAAAAACGTTTTTGAAAAATAATGCGAACAAATGTGTTTTACAGAGAACAATAACTACATGATAAAACATAAAGGGCAAAGTTCTCACAGCAATATACTACAGCTCTTTCCACTTAGGGGCATAAGCATACAAGAAACGAATTATATGAGACTCACATAAATAATTGGTATTCACTATGGGCTATATGGTTACGGAACGAATAATGGCCAAACTCCTTCTATGGAACCGCAACCCATTATATTTTAGCGATGCGTTTAATATTCGATAATTGTGGTGTGAAAATGTACGTTCGTATGTGTGTATATACATATACGTATATGTATATTTTTGGCCCTAACCCTCCCTTTCCCCTTCACCCGCTTCCTCCCCCCTCCCCCTCACCAAACCTCCTCTCCCCTTCCCCCTCCCATCCCCAAATTTTCAACATTAAGTTGGGTCACAGTCGGTCTAGTAAAATACAAAAGTACGTTTACGTCTTAAAAAAAAAAAAGAAAGAAAAAAAGAATTTATTCGCCTCCTTTTGAACATTTTTTGTTCCAATAACTCCCTCCCAATGCAAGACATAAAAAATTGAATGCTCCTTTTAAAAAAACTACACCCCGAAACATTTAGCGACCAAACACACTGAGCCTCCCCCAAAGTTTCCATCCTCTGGTATATCATGTTTCATTTTAACATTTTTTCCTTTTTTTCCCCCCGTTTCAAATCGAAAGCCTTTCTATAGGCGGCGGATTTTCCCTTGACACTGGACTCCCGCTCTTCCCGGGCTTTCTCTCAATGCCAAGGTCTCATTAAGGGCGTTTATATGGGTCCTTAAAAAGACACCAGACACCCCTTTCAGACATCAAGAACCCATGACGGGAGTGTCCCATGATGGATCATTTGGGAGATGGCAGAGAGCATTCTTTCTCACGAACCCCGTTTGAGACAGTGCCACACACACACACACACACACACTGACCAGCTTATAAGGATATGTAGAAGCAACAGAGAGAGAGAGAGAAAAAAAAAATTTAATATACAAATAACCGACACAGATATAAGGAAAGAGAGAGAGAGAGAGAGAGAGAGAGAGAGAGAGAGAATGGTCTTTTCATTCCACGGGTATCACCCCTACCCCCCTGAGGGGGACTCCCTTGCTTGAATCATGACATGACTATAGACATTTTTGGGATGGAGTACTGATCATTCACGTCTGTTATTATCTTCTACGCTTTGTCTTCTTCTTCTTCTTTTTCTTCTTCTTCTTCTTCTTCTTCTCGAGAGAGAGAGAGAGAGAGGAAGAGAGAGAAGAGAGGAGAGGAGAGAAATAGTCGACAAATAGCGTACAAACCAGGCAGAGAAGACAAAATAGATCACTCAAGATCACCATAATGAACAAGGGCGGTGTACAGAGAAAGAAGAACCTTCCTGAAGGTTGACGGTGCCCATAACAATAGTCCGAAAACGTCAAGAAATAAAAAAGAAATAAGAAAAAAAAAAAAAAAAAGAAAAAAAAAACCTGAGGAATCACGAGACGTCAGCCCAATTCCACGAAACCGGCCATGACGACAGAAGGCAACAGGACAACATGATGATAATGATAATGGAAGAAACGCGACACCTAAGAGGAGACCGTTGGAAGAAGGGGAGAATAAAAGGAAAAAAATTAATTTAAAAAAAAAAGAAGGGTCGTGGAATTAAAATTCGAAGTCGTGAATATCGTCGTTGAAATGCCATAACAACGGAGGGATAAAAAAAAAACTAAGAGAAAGGAGAGAGCGTACACAAAACAGTAATTAAAATGAAGGACAAGAGGGTGATACAGAGGGGACCTGAAAAATAAAAACTAGAGCACACAAAGGGAGAGAGAGAGAGAGAGAGAGAGAGAGAGAGAGAGAGAGAGAGAAAAGGAGGCCATTAACCTTGGATAGTTAAATGGAAGTGACGAAACGTCTCGAGTATTAATTATGAGAGCATACGTATGTAATCATCAAAGGTGAATACCAAAGACTTTCACGTCAGAATCATATATATACCCAACAAAGATCTTGCTCTCCTCAATGACGCAGGAGGAAAAATTAACAAGGAAAACCTTGAGGAATTATTTAAAGCACAACGATTTACCTCTTATAACCTAACAGACGTCATTGGGGACAAATGAAAATAGGGATGGGAATATCAACGATATGCGAGGTAATGTAATGATATCGCTCGAAGGTCGGTCAGACATTCTCTCTCTCTCTCTCTCTCTCTCTCTCTCTCTCTCTCTCTCTCTCTCTCTCTCTCTCTCATTTTGACTCATTTTCCTGAAACTTGGTCGCAGGGAAAAGCAATCCTAATAATATCTGGAATAAATAGAAGCCTCAAAAATGTGATAATTCGTGACTTCACTAACAGAATTTGATAAATCTACATGTTGAAAAGAATGAAAAATGGGCGTATTTTTATTTCATCTTTTGTTTTAGAAATTCATGGCTTGTCAAGGAAGAAAATAGTGTCATTATAAAAGTATTTATCCAATACATATGAGCAGAATTTCACAATTGCAAATTTCACAGCAGTGGTTGAACAGGGGGATATAAATATTAAATCATTAGAGGCATCACAAAATTGGGTGTCTTCAAGACATGCCCATCACCCAAGAACTAATTTAACCTTCATATTGTCCAAAATTATTCGTGCGTTCATTTAACAGTTAGTGAATACCCCGCGCAGAAGAAAAAAAAAATATAAATCAAAATTAATAAATAAATGAAAAAAAGTATTAATGTTGAAAATTGGACATTTTGACGTAAAAATACGTCTGGAATATCTCTTACATGATAAATAATCGATAAAAAATTGTTATAACAAAGATAAGAAAAATCCTCTGCATGGGATATGGTGGAAACTAATTACGGTCATAACAAATTCAGTATAAAATACGGCAAAGATGACAAAGTATAAAATTCCAATAACACCCGATGTTCAATATCTGCAAATGACTTCCCGGTCACTGTCAAAAGAGAATTACAGCAAAAACAAAGACAAAACTGCTGCAGTAATATTCGTATCAATATTCTCTGGATGCAGATGAGATGAAACGGGTTAGATCATTTCAAAGATGCTGCCATTAGCATGAAAATGGTACATGAAAAATTATGCCAAATGAGAAAGGGCATGACATCGTCTGGCCACCAAAGACCAGAGATAATACAATGATCTCATGAGCAATGAGAAACGCGTAAATAGCAAGAATTAAGGAAAAGATGGAACATGCATCCAAACTATCTTTTTATAACTCGAGAAATAAAAGTAAAAACTCAAATGATGCGGCGAGTTAAAAAAATATTAATTCAAACGTAGGAGAGAGAGAGAGAGAGAGAGAGAGAGAGAGAGAGAGAGAGAATCAAAGGATTGATACCACCACATGCATATGTAGGTCGGTATCCAGCATAATTTTCTTGGGGCGTTCATCTGAAACCCAAGAATCCCTCTCTCTCTCTCTCTCTCTCTGTGACATACCAATATGGAGGGAGACCTCAAATGCCACAGAGAAGATAAACAACAGCAACAGCAACAACAGCAATAACAACAACATCAACAACCGACGAAAGAATTCGCATTTTGAATTTTTTGTTGGTGTAAAGTGACGCCGAAATATTCGTCAACTCGTAAACACTTTAGCGTGTGTGTGTGTTCTGTTAATTTATATATTATTTTTTATTCGTTCCCTTTTTTCTCATTCAAATACATATATGCATACGAGGGTGACACTTGAGTATTAATTAGGTGAAAGGGTTAGTATGTTGCTGGTCTCGTGTTATTTCTGTCTGAGGAAAAGGAGACACGAGGACACGAGTGGGAAGTAATGATATTATTCTTTGCAAAAAGAAAAATGACTATTTAAACTAAAGGATAACTTTGGATATTACAATGAAATAACAATGACGTGAGAGGTAATGTTCTTTACTAACCAAAGAAAATGGTTAAATTTAAATCAAAGGATAATTTTGGAAATACTAATTATATAATAAAGACGGAAAGAAAGCAAGCTGACGATAACATTAATAAAATATAAAGGTTACTAGACACTGTTACAGAACACATCACAGTGATATATTTAAACAACTACATATCATACAAAAATGGTTTTACAATTGAAAGAAAAATATGAGAGACAAAAGATGCAATTGTTTTATTTATATCAAACCGAAAAGATATTTATTTCTGGTATTTAATGTATATATCTATGAAAATGTCAAGCTGAATGATAACTTTCACAATAACATAAAGTTCAAAAGGTTTCACATTCGCTAACCTCTTACATCGAAGCAGTATGACATTTAATTTACCTAAGAGAGAGAGAGAGAGAGAGAGAGAGAGAGAGAGAGAGAGAGAGAGAGAGAGAGAGAGAGAGAGTATGTAAGCCAGAACAATATACCTGGAATCTACGATCAGAATCTAATTGCATTAAGCGTCAAAACAGCTTTGACGCCAGAATGTGGTATTTACCAAATGGTTCACTTTCCGCCACACGATTCACTCCCCCCGATAATTCAATTCCCCCAAGGTTCACTTTTCCCCATGGTTCACTCTTTCCCCACGGTTCACTTTCTCCCCAAGATTCACTTCCCCAAAAGGTTTACTTTCCCCATGGTTCACTCTCCTCAATGGTTCATTATCACATGTATGGTTCACTCTTCCCAGTGGTTCATTATCCCCCTCCTGGTTCACTTTTCCCCAAGGTTTACTCTCCCCCATGCTGGAGGGCTTATAATAATAAGAATCAGGAATCAGAATTCATTATTCCATGTCGCTGTTATAATCACAACCAGCTGATTAAATCAATGACCACAAAGTGATTACTTCCATGACTATTTAGTCTTGCCGTCATGTTTCGTTTATTGTTAAAATAATTGGCGATCTTTTCATTATTATTTCATTCAATAAAGACCTATGAAAGTATACTATCAGATGTAGCCACAACGCCATTTATCTCACTTCTTTTAAAATGATCTCTTATTGCTTTACTTCATCATTCGATTTAATAACTTTATCAACCCAAATTGACCCTACTTTCTTCCATCATTTTCCAAGTGGAATTCATTAAAACGAACGAATCAATTCGGCAATTTCTTTCAATGACTCCGTGCGACTGTGCCGTGGGCTGGCTGGCAGGCAACTCCAACGAATTGGCCAATGACCTTTCATTTTTCTTTTTCAAAATCCAATTAACGATTGAAAAAAAAACAACATGGTTCCCGACACCCAATTAGGAACGCCCACCTCAAGGCGAACATCTTGTGTATGAGGGAGAAAACCGGCGTAGTTTTCGCGCTGCATTATTTAAATCACTACCAATCGTAAATGCCATTCTCCATTAAAGTGGGCTTGCCTATGTTTTTACTTTCTATTTTTCTTTTTTTTTAACAGCAGTAATTGAGCCTTGATACAACAGGGGTTGGTCGCAACATGTACTCAACTCGAAGTAACAATTTATATGTTTTGCTCTCCTCAAGCAATTTGTAGTTTGAAATATGACGGTCTGGACAGACATTTGTGAATATATAATATTTCATTTGCATATTAATCCACTAATAATAAACACACACACATAATTTTATTTGTATCATTATTATTCGTGTGACCAAGCAAAAATAACTAACATGTAATAAACATTAGTTATAAAATGCGGTGCAGACAATTAAACGAAATCAGACGACAAACGACTGTAATTTCACAGTGTCATTCGACAACTACTACAATATAATACCATGTAATTACAGCGTCATTTTCTTAAATAAGAGTAGTCTTTTTGCATTTACACCATAACAGCGAAACCAATGTCAATGTATGAGCTACAGTGAGTTCTAATGTTAGTCACTGCTAGTCACTGCTGTAGACAGCAGTTAACTTGACCACAGGGCTCATATCAATAAAAAATTGAGATAGAATTAAATAAATAAAAACGATCGCCAGACACCAACTCTCTGGCTAAAAAAAAAAAAAAAGGTTGAACTTTATACTTTGTTAAATTCCCTTAAGTAATTCGACTTAAGTTTTCAATGAAGGATTAACAAAAGGATATTATTATTATTATTATTATTATTATTATTATTATTATTATTATTATTATTATTATTATTATTATTATTATTATTATTATCATATTATTATTATTTTATTATTAATTATTATTATTTATATATTCAAAGATGAACCTATTCATATGGAACAAACCCACAGAGATATATTAACAAATTAACAAATAGATAAATAAAAATTTATATACAAGATACTCATTCTGCACAATCCGTTGTTTATTCTTAAAAATCAACAATTCAGAATAAACCTGTAAGTTGGATGTTCACAAAGACACTCAATAAACCTGACGGAACTGACCATTACATGCCCAAGGGAAAACGTTTTCAACCTTCAGCAAAGGCCTTCTGAACTATGATCCCTTCCAAGTCACAAGATCGGTATTTCCTGGGCTATCTTGCAACAGAATAGTTCTAAATGACCAATGAACGCTGGTATGGAGTGTGATTTGGGAAGACAAAGAGCTTAATATATAATTAATTACCTGTGGGCTGTATTTTAAAATAACCAGTTATTCAACATTTGCCGCAAATGAAGAAACTGAAGAATATCCCAAAATAAGATGCCCTCCTTTCTCAGCACCTGACGGAATACCCTTCCTCAACAGGGCCTACAACCCATGACTTCGCTCTGTTCTTATTTGTTTCTCTGTCTGCCAGAGCCGCCCTACCCTCCTCCTGGGCCACTCGAGGGTGCTAATCTCTTTATGACTTATGAGGAGCGCCTACAGTTTAGTTGGCCAAGACTATCGTCTGCTAGAAAATTGGCGAACGAATACAAACAAGATGGCGCGACATGATAGCGGAGGGATTATGGGCCAGGCAAAAGGTGTTGCGCGGCCTGGCCAACTAAACTGTAAGGGTTCTTCAGAAAATAGAAGGGTGAGAGACATACCAACAAACACGCAGAGGTAACTGGAGAAGGGCGCTGCGCAAGCGCATTCAATCGCTGAGCAAACACCGCGGGATCATCTCCATGACAGGGCATCTTTGCTTCCTAAATCGAAGGAGAACTCAAATAACGTTAATTAAGTCCTAAGCAAATACAGACAGACTTCTTCTTCTTCTTTTACTTTAGAATCAACCGTCATACTTGATCAAAACAAATCCGAGGAAACGGACTACCCAGAGGGCACTTGGTAGTGTTAATGATTTCCTTGCATCCCAATTCTGATCAGGTCTTGGTTATGGATGAAAAATGTCCAAAAATTTTTAATTTTAATTTTTCCCTGATTTTGGACCTTCGCTACAATCTGTATCTATTATATTAGTCAATGTTCAACGACCTCTCCCTATACAATAAACACGAAAGCTTAAATATAAAAAAAAATGTGTATTCAGGAACACAAAACACACAAGTACTTTCCTTGTTGATGGGATAAATAAAAAGAATTTAACAAAACGGGCTAAATGAAGTACCACTGCAAGACTCAAAACAACAAAATATAATATAATAATAATTATAATAATTAATAAATAAATAAATGAACAAACAATAAATTGCGATAGTTATGTATCAGTTAGAGCAAAGTCTTCATCAGTGAGAACAGGGCCACTTCTATTATGCAAATAAGATCAGACACCTGGCTGTCATTATTCGGCGTTTCCATCTACCAAACCCAATCAAGATTCAGGAGGACTCATAAATAAGCAGGCAGTCTCTATTCTGAAGATCAACAAGGGTACACACAAACTGACAAGGTCGCTGATACAAAGGCCTCCTGAACTAAAACACCACCTGCATTGTGGGCCTCTCTCTCTCTCTCTCTCTCTCTCTCTCTCTCTCTCTCTTAAGCAACAATTTGAAATCCGTCTTTTTTTCTATTTTTCTGATAAGTATTGATGTTTACTGAATCTCTCTCTCTCTCTCTCTCTCTCTCTCTCTCTCTCTCTCTCTCTCATGAAATATTCAATTTCAAATCCGTCTTTTTCTCTATTTCTGGAGAGGGTAGTTGAACTTAACTCCTCTCTCTCTCTCTCTCTTCTTCTCTCTCTCTCTCTCTCCTCTCTCTCTCTCTCATGAAATATACAATTTCAAATCCGTCTTTTTCTCTATTTTTCTGAGAGGTAGTGATACTTAACTAAATCTCTCTCTCTCTCTCTCTCTCTCTCTCTCTCTCTCTCTCTCTCTCTCTCGTACGAAATATTAATTATACAATTTGAAATCAGTTTTTCTCGCTTTTTCTGATAATTATTGATGTTTATTAAATCCCCCCTTCTCTCTCTCTCTCTCTCAACAAAAATACGCCCATAAACCCGACACCGGTAGATATATAAGTTACTCCTCTTCTATCTTGTTACCTAGATCTTTACTGCTGTATAATTTGTGGGTGGGAGCCATTAGGGAAAAAAAACCACAAGTTTTTTTTTTTTTTTTTTTTTTTTTTTTTTTTTTTTTTTTTTTTTTTTTTTTTTTTAAACAAGTGTGGCGGAAAAAGCCTGTTTTTTTCTCGACTTCAAGTTAGAACATGTTATGAAGATTCTTCAAAAAATAAAAGATATATATATATATGATATATATACATACATACATTATTGTAAAATATATAACTAAGTAAAAAAAAACAATAATAGGCAAATTAGGATTACATATCTGAAGTGAGGCATCTGCGTTTTGCTTCTACTTGAATAAAACCGGATATTCATAAATCTAAGCAAGCTTAATTAGTCGCTAGTTTAGGTTGGCACCTTTATAAAACCCTGTCTAATTCACTCACTGAGTTTATGAGACTTTCAAGACATATTTGAAAATAATTGATAGCGGTGAATAAATGACAAAAAAAAAAAAAAAATGATGAAGAGAGAATTCATCAGGGAATAAATTTTCTCAATTACTTGTATATTATAGTACAAATATTTAAAGTTGATCAAATTACAAGTCTATTTGATTCACATCATGCAAAAAGTGACCTAAAAGATTTACGCATTAGAAAAAAAAAACAACAACAACATTATAACATTATACAACGGCAGAATACACTTATTGCGAACGGGAAATATCCACTGAAAAACAGCCATAACAGAGACGGCAGTTCACAACAGATATTTGACCTAAATAACAATAACAGTTGGTTTTATAATATAAAAATATACTATTGCTCCTTGCGACCATATCGCTATTACTACACATCCGGTAAGTGAGAGAGACCACCACTATTACCAGTACCACCGCCGCCACTACCACTATCACCACCCACAATACTGCTAACACCACTACCACTGTTACCACCACCACTACCACCACCCCCACTTTTACTAGCACCGTTACTATTGTTAACCACCACCCTCACTACAACGAGCACCATTACGACCATCCCCGCTATAACTACCACAGTTACCTGTATCACGACCATCCCCACCACCAGCAATAGCAGGCACAAACAACGAAGAATCCAGCTCCCATTATAAGTATCGCCTTCACGGTCATGACCAAGAGTGTGGCATTAATCTAAGTCGACGACAAAGAGCAATTGTACGGAGGATGTCAATTCTCACAATGAAGGAGCGAAGACAATGGTGCATTTTTAAATAGCATCTGATCGTTAACCAATAAGCACTAAATGCCGATAAGATAAAAATGGACGACACTCAAAAGGAAGATGATTATCACTGCAAGAAATAAATTGCTTATCGAAGCGCGCGCGCCCAGAGAGAGAGAGAGAGAGAGAGAGAGAGAGAGAGAGAGAGGAGAGAGAGAGAGAGAGGGGGGGGGGGTCAGTCAATTTGAGAGAAAAGTATCAGAAATTTGTTTTTAACAGCTGTGCCGCAACAGAAACTTGATATGATGACAATATGAAATCACTTCATGGTCATATTTGTGAATGGTTAAGCAGGGACAGGCTATCAATTCGGTAGCCAGAGTTCGCTCCTCCCCGCTGCTGCCATTGCGGAACTATAAATAGAGGATTTCATTTCTGGTGATTGGAAATTCATTTCTATATATAATGTGGTTCGGATCCCACAATAAACTGTAGGTCCCGCTGCTAAGTAACCAATTGGTTCCTACCAACGTATAAATAAAAGTCTAATCCTTCGGGCCAGCCCTAGGAGAGCTGTTAATCAGCTTAATGGTCTGGTTAAACTATGATATACTTTTTTTTAAATGCAGGGACAGGTTTAAATGTGTAAATTTTAGTATAAAATTTCAAATATGGAACATAACATTAAATATTTGTTAATAGACATTAATGAGAAAAATGTTAAAAATAGCAATCTATAAGGTTGTCTTTCAAAGGTACAAAAAATTGGTAGCATGAAAAAAATATGTTAACGTGCTTAAATTTCAACATCTTGTATTTTCAAAGAAATTTTCTCCTAAATTGAAATTATCAAATAAATAAAAATCCTATTTGAAATAAGTGATGAAGGTGCCGAGTGAATCTAAGGAGCTTCAGAGCTTAATCAGATCAACTGTGGAACACAGTGAATTGTCAAAATACCTGAAAACTAATTAAAATTCATCTATTTTATACGTAACATTCCTCAGGAGGGTTGGAAAAGCGGAAAACTTGATTGATTTTGCAAGCAGCAACAGGAAACCAGACAATTAAACGGTACATATCGTCCATTACATGAAACGTTTAACCTCATTTAGTGAAATTAATGAAAACATATACAAATGCACTCTAAATTAATGATGGAATGAGATACCGCAATAATATATATATATATATATATATATATATATATATATATATATATATATATATATATATCATCATATGATTCACATAATCGTCCTAGGAGGATACAAGGTCAGGATAATGCTGAAATCATCGACTCTAAAAACTAGGGAATTACGTAGAATCGAAAACAACTAACAAACGGAACGCAGATAAATACATACATACAATATATACATACATACAATATATAGGCTACACAGACACACATAATATATATATATATATATATATATATATATATATATATATATATATATATATATATATATATATACACACACACACACACATACACACAACTTCCTTCGGCGTAAAAAGAAAGAGTGCAGTCAAACCCTAATTACTCACTATGAATCGTGAAGGCAATTAAAAAGAACTTCACAAAAACTGGGCTTACTCACCCCCTCCGTGCCTTTGTTTTTTATGGGATTTCGTGGACAATTGAAGACAGGATGTGACTAACCCAAGGATCTTTGAAAGGATGGGGGAGCGGGGGAATTTGTGATGAGGGGGCCATGGGTCTAGAGGAGATTGAGGAGGTGGGGTGGGGGGGCTTAGGAGGAGGAGAGGAGGGTGGGGGGGGGGGGGGGGTGGGGGGGGCAGAAAGATTATGAGTATAAAAAGATCTAGTCAAAGTTGACGATTAGTAAAAATCCTAGAACGATAAAAAAAAAAAAAAAAAAAAAATGTTGACCCGATGAACCACGCTGGGACACGTTGAACCAGCTCTTAATCACAATTGAGCAGTGAAATTAACCAAAATGTTACTAGTGGCCAATATAAGCACCCACCAGCAAAAAGTGCTGTGTTAATATTTTCTCTAAAAGGCAGTTTTCCTTCTATCTTGGGCTTCTGTTTTCAATTTTCTTCACCACAACTACTGTGCTTGCTTCTTGAATCAGCCGTATCAATGCTTCCGTAGTTCAAGCTCTCAACAAGCACGAGAGGAACGCTTCTTCAAAAGGCACAAAAATTACATTTGATGATCTGATCGTTTATTGGGCAGAATAACGTAACTTGCCCATTGCACGCATCACCGATAGGGCATAAACAACCAAACTTAAACACTACTATAAAACCTTGAAACAAAAAATACATGATATTACTCTATTTGCTTCCAATATGATCACAAAATCAATTTTATGAAAAGAAAAAGAAAATAAGAGGGACCCATAGAAGAATAAAGGTATAAAATGACAAAATTCTTCTTTGTCATCTCGTATTTAAGGGATACCAAAACTTCACGAAGGAGGCAGGAGGTTTCTTGAGGAATGTTTGCAATGAGACATACAACTTTCTCGGACATGTCTCTTCTTACGGCATTAAAGAAGTGACATGACATCAGCAGGTCAAACATTTTTGACAAATGAATCAAAATTGAGTTATTTAGTAGTTATACTACACATACGTTGAATGGTTGCAGTGTGTGTGTGTGTGTGTGTGTGTGTGTGTGTGTGTGTGTGTGTGTGTGTGTGTGGTATACATATCAAAGTTTATTTACTTCAGTATCTGCGCATGTATAAAATAAAAAAAATCGCAAAGACGCAAAAAGCCGTATATGGCATACGACAATAGAATGAAAATCGTGATCTCCAACATCGTGCAAAAACACTGCGAATAATAATAATAAAAAAAGATAAAAAATAAAAAACAGACGAACGCCCCTTCTCCATCCTTTTCAACACAAACCTAATGCCGCGGACGGCTGCATAAACTGCAAAAGGACCTGTTTAACTGCACCTCTGCAGCGGCGCCTTCAAAACACATTCTAACAAACGGGAGCCACTGGCCAAGCTTTTGAAGGAGATGGTATTGCGTCATTCCTTTTAATCCTTGCTTAAAGAAGGCTGACACTGTCGGTGACTCGGGTCACGAGGTTACGAATTCAACAGGAGGGGGAGAGAAGGACCAACAAGTGAGGAGGAGGAGGAGGAGGAGGAGGAGGAGATGGTTAAGACACCCAAGTGCGTAGGTAGAGGGGGCACTGCAGAAAAACTACCAAATAATTATTAAGGTCAAAGGTCAATTATGTCAAAATTACGCGTTTCTAATAGCTGCAGACAATGACGAAGGGACTCAGGTTATTATATATATAAAAAAAACACACACGCCCACAACGGGAAAATGGAACCAAAAAACCATAGTGCCTGTGCTTGAGATTAAAATAAGAAAACAAACAACGAAGAATTCCAGTCCTTATAAAAGTAAAAACAGGTTGCTGTTTTTTTATTATTCTGGTGTTATTGTCAACACAGGCTCTTGTTCACAGAGCAGTTCTTAAGTATATATTAGATATACATATATTTAGTACACACACACACAATATATATATATAATATATATATATATATATATATATATATCTATATATATTACATATATTTTTTATGAAGCACACCCTTATCAAATTACGAGCAAAACGTACCTACTTACTGCTCACCATCGCTGTATTATACATAATCTTGACTCAGCAGCATACAAAACGAGTCTTAGGAAACTTATCTAATCTACCAGAGAGGACAGAGGTCTCTCATAAAAACATCAGTATTAACTTCTCTTGATTTCGTTTCCAAAAGAGGCCAGTAAATCGTTTTAATCTTCATTTTTAGCTTGCAATCACAACCATCTCTCTCTCTCTCTCTCTCTCTCTCTCTCTCTACTAACATCCAAAATCGCGAAAGAATTATATCTTAAAATAGTAAATTGATATCAATTAAAGTAACTATTTCTTACTTTTTCATTGTTATAAACCATACATATACATATACATATATATGTATATACCATATACATATATGTCAATAAAATGTCAATAAAAATAGCATTAAAATATACATAACTTTAATGTTAAGAGAACGGCAACAGGAAGTTCCAGTATATGAAACTAAGAAAGTAGTACTTTAGATACCTAAGAATAGATGACCCAACCAAGCAAGAGATGGCGCTCTGTATCACCAGAACATCGTTTAGCATAACATCTTTTCGAATTCCAAACAAGAAGAAGAAGAAGAAGAAGAAAAATTGCAACACAGCAGAGTCTCAGCTACATCCCATCTTAGAATCCTATCCCAGAAGGAGAGAAACACGTTCACGCATCCTATTAAGCAGGCCGTTTACATACACTAGAATCCCTCTGCAGGATTCCTGGGGCGATATCAGGATCCTGAGAAGAATTTCAGACGGGTTCAGAGGAATCGTCCCAACAACCTCTGCTTTATTCAATCGGGTCTTTTATTCGTGTTGGATTTTTATTTTTTTTTATTTTCATGAAAGAGAATAATACAAGACGCTGCGCAATGGAAGGCGCTTTGGACAACAATGGGGGGGAAAAAACAAACATATTGCAAAGTCGCTGGACTGCATTTTTACGCATATGACTCAGTCAGGCACCTTCGTCAGGACAGAGGGGAATGAGTAAAATTGATTAGAGGAAAGGATACATGAAAAAAAAAAAAAAATAAACATGGATCCGACAACTAGAAGTGACAGTACAAGATAAATCGTGTCTTGTTTATTTGCGCTGTCATTTTACAGCCCCCCCAAAAAAAAACAACTGAGATCTGTTTGTAAAACAGTGAAGCTATACAAACCATTAAACAAATTCGGTGAGAGAGAGAGAGAGAGAGAGAGAGAGAGAGAGAGAGAGAGAGAGAGAGAGAGAGAGATGAATTAAGAAGACCATTAAAACCGTCACAATGAACCATCAGAGGCGCTTTGCATGGTTAGCCTTAATAACAATTAAGTTTAAAAAAAATATCCTTCTGGCCTCTTTTATCCTTCGCTAACCACCTCGTTCATCCTACGAGCCTCGCCCATGAATCACATCTAGCCGTGTAAACGTCGCAGGATGGAAGAGGGGGGAATCCTTAGCATCAAAATCCTGAGGAGAGAGGAGGGTTTTGCTGGCATTCTGTTGTCATAAAAATCCTTGCCAAACAGCTATCAAGCATCTAGATGGGGTAATTATTGAGGAAATAAAATGCCCGCTAACGTCCGCCACAGAGGAGGAGGAGGAGGAGGAGGAGGAGGAGGAGGAGGAGGAGGAGGGATGCGTTAGTGCAATTACGGCGTACAGGTAGGAAAGGACCCAAACCCCAAATTTACTACGAGACACCGAGATCATTAACTTGATAACGCTTGGAGCACGCTATTGTTCTACAGCTTAACCAGACACATGGTCACGCTCATCATGTATTTATATAATAGGGTTCAAATAATAATAATAATAATAATAATAATAAACTCCAGAAAATTGAATAAGATTTTCCAAGTCATCAATTTTATTCCTACAATGTCTCGTCTTCTGAACAGCGTCAGTATATCCTCGACATTTCTCAACTCTGTCAGTGTCGACTGAAGCAGGATTGAAATGACTTATGCTTGACTTATAACAAAACAGAATCTGAATTGGAAGTGATCTTAGTTTTACATTATGACTTGGCTTTTTTATTTATTGTATTGTCATCCATAAATTTATAGGCTGGCTTTTAGTACATACCAGACAACTTGTATTGAATTTAGGCCAAAGGCCAAACACTGGAACCTATGAATAAAAGGTCTGAAAGGTGTAACAGGAGGAAAATCTCGCAGTTGCACTATGAAACAACTGTTAGATGGTGGAAAGTAGGAGAGCAAAATGAGACTATGAAAGGAGGTATAGTAAAAGGAACGAAAGGGGCTGCAGCTAGGGGCTGATGAACCTTAAGTAATGCCTACAGTGCATCCCATGAGGTGCATTGACGGCACTAGGGCCCCTACGGGTTAAGAGACAATTTTTTGTCGTTATGATTTACAAAATTCACATGAGATTTTAAAAATAGTTAGAGACAAGCATTTCGGAATAGCTTGGAGAAACAGCTGTCACCAACACTTTTTTTTTTCTAACTTAAGTAAATAAAGGATATAAGCCAATCTCATTTATTCTTTCTCTACATGACACCAAAGGAAAACGACTGTTTGTCTGTATGGTGTTTTTACATTCCAAGGAACCAGTGGTTATTCAACAACGGGACCAACGGCTTTACGTGACTTCCGAACAACGTCCAGAGTGAACTTCTATCACTAGGGAAACGACTAGCTGGCTTAAAACATACATAAATCTAATACATTGCAAGGAATATAAGGAAAATTAGCTCACAACGAAAGCTCATTCTTATTTCAACATTTTCTCGAAGGAGCAATGGAATTCAACTAATCTGGTAAGCGATGAAAAGCATCTCGCCATGAGCGTGAGAGGCCTCCGGCCAAGATTTCCTTTGGAGCAAACCAGTTTCAGCAGAATCGAGAGCGCCTTATCTCTCGATGTGATAAATGTCAACGTTCGTTTTCGTCGACGTAACGAGAGAGAGAGAGAGAGGAGAGAGTTTACATTACATTACAGTTTTATTCAATTATAGAGAGTGAGTTTATAGCGCAATTAAATTTAATTCGGTTGAGAGAGAGAGAGAGAGAGAGAGAGAGAGAGAGAGAGAGAGAGAGAGAGAGATTTTTTTTATAATGCACTCCAATTTCATTCGGTTAGGGAATTTACACTGCATCACTTTTCATTAAAATACAAACGTTTGCACGTATTAAAAATTACACGTACTGAGTAAGTATCTCATCTAGGTATATAAAAACATAACTTAGAAAATTTTATTATTAGCCTCTTAACGTTACTAACAATGCAGCTCCTCAAGGAACGCCAATCAAGTACAGTGCGTGAATTTAAAGATAAGATGACAAAGATAAGAGAATCCCCCTCAGGAAATCGCCTGATGCGTCTTCAAAACAGCTGACAGATGCTGGCTACTTGCAAGGCAGAATGAGAGACAAACAAGCGTTGTATACACGTATAGATCTTATCTCTCTCTCTCTCTCTCTCTTCTCTCTCTCTCTCTCTCTCTCACCGAATGAAATTATAGTGCACTATAAGCTCTCTCTCTCTCACCGAATGAAATTGTAGTACACTACTATAAAACTCTCTCTCTCTCTCTCTCTCTCTCTCTCTCCGAATGAAATTATAGTGCACTATGATCTCTCTCTCTCTCTCTCTCTCTCTCTAAACGAATGGCATTGTAATACACAATAAAACTCTCACTCTAACCGAATGAAACTGCAGTACACTATAAAACTAACTTTCTCTCTCTCTCTCTCTCTCTCTCTCTCTCTCTCTCTCTCTCTCTCTCAACAAAGTTAAAGAATGCCACTGGCGAAAAAAAAAAAAAATCTGATCAGCAATTTTTGTCACAACCTCGCCCCGCCATGCCATACCAGTCCTCACGTTCCGAAAACCACCTCTTAAAGTGTTATTTACGTCTATTTTCTGCCTCTATTATCGCCTCTTTTATCGCTCTCTTATCCGCAACTTCTGGCCCCTCTCATACCTCTCTACTCTCGGCCCGATCTCTCTCTCTCTCTCTCTCTCTCTCTCTCTCTCAAAGATGAGTTACGCAAGGAACTTTCTTTTAAGGAAAGTATGACAGGAATTTGAGTGGCGTGTATGGGAGTATCAAAGAAGGGTTTTCCTGAGAGAGAGAGAGAGAGAGAGAGAGAGAGAGAGAGAGAGAGAGAGATAATTCCTTTTTGTGTGATAATGTTGATATTTAGTTTATTTTTCATGTACATTTATTAGTCACACATTTGCTGCTGCCATTGTTGTTTCAAAAGTGTTTATATATTATTGTATATGTATATTATCTTTATTTGGCCAGTTCACGAAAATCTCCAGGAATTCCTTAATAATCTCAATAATTTAGTCCCTTCTATAAAATTTACTGTAGAGGAAGAAAGAAATTGTAATTTGAATTTTCTTGATGTAACTGTCTATAGAAATGATAGAAATTTCACCTTTTCAGTCTTTCGAAAATCAACTAACATTGCCACTTTTGTTCATTACTACTCCAATCACCATCAAAATGTTAAATTCTCTGTTTTTTCTGGGATGTTCCTACGGGCTTTACGTGTCTGTAGCCCGCAGTTTATTGACGCTGAAATTAAAACTATTTATGATATTGCATTGAAACTTAAATACCCAAGGACTTTTGTAGATGGGGCATGAAAAAGAGCTAGAAAAACATTTTATTCAACTAATGACAAACTTGAATTTAGTAAGCATAACATTCTAAAATTACCCTATGATGAAAGGTTTTTAGATATTCCTAGAATTTTAAAGCTTTTTAACATAAATGTTGTTTTCAGTAATATTAATGCCAAGAGTTTAGTAACCAAAAATTCTCCTAAAGATCTTCCAGGCTGCATATATGAAATTCCTTGCAAAAAGTGTGATAAAGTCTATTACGGACAGACCGGTAAATCTCTTTCACAACGTCTCAAACAACATCAATATTCTGTGAGAACTGGGCAAATATCGAATGCATTATTCGTACATATGAGAGATTTAGACCATCCTATTAACTGGAGTCAAGCAAGAGCCTTAATCCCATGTAATGACACAGTTAAAAGGAATATCATTGAATCTTGTTTCATCAAGTCAAATAATAGAAATGTTCTAAATTTAAGTCTTGGTTTATCTAAACTTGATGCTTTCATAATAAAAAAAATGTTGTAGATAAATATAAGCAACAAAATTAATATATTCAGTTTTTACATGATTTGGACTGTAAAGATACTTTGTAATTTCGGTTAGGGTCAAATCTGTTTAGGTTTGTGACCGTGTGATATCCGATAATCCTGGATTAACTCTTTTAATTCTTACCCTTTTGACAATTAACCATCTGGTATTCTTGATATTGTTGTGTACCTGAGACCTTTCTCTCCAAGCTCCTTGACAATGTCTTAATAAAGACGAAAGCGCTTGGATTTCTAACTATTATTTTCCTGTGGGATTCCCTTATATATATATATATATATATATATATATATATATATATATATCTATATATATATATATATATATATAATATTACTATACCTATATATATTAATTATACCTTAAAATATAAAGCAGCACGAACAAAGGAGAGATGGTTCTTTCTCAAAACAAAGAGCAATCTCTTTACAAACCAAACGTAAATAGAAAAGGATGAACAAGAATAGTACGCGTATAAAAATTCTTAAAAAATGTTTAACCATTACAAAAATGATTATACCTGTCCAAAGGTAAGAGTAAGAATCACAAACACCTCGGAATTTCTCACGAGCGTGAATTCGCCACCCGCTGACACGGGGAGAGAGAGAGAGAGAGAGAGAGAGGAGAGAGAGGAGCGAGGAGATAGAGAGAGAGAGAGAGAAGAGAGAGAGGTTAAGGAGGAGACTAAGAGCCGACCCCCTCTCCACGTTTTCCTATTCATCTTCTTCGCAATTTTTCACAGCGTAAAAATCTCAAGAGAATAATGAAGGGACAAAATAAAAACGTATAATTGAGGAACGATCAGTATGGAGATAGCAAGCATAAACCGCAGTAATTGCATGATCCTGCGTTTACTCGCAAATATTAGACATCATTTGGAGATTCTAATCTGCCTAGGCGTGACGAGAACGGAATGGAAGGAGAGAGAATATTAATGACAGCAAGATTAACGCAGCAGGCGAAGCAGGAGTAAACAAAGATTCTTATAATCTTGGCTTTAGATTCAAAAGAAGGAACTTGTGTGTAGGTTCCAAAATAAATCATAAGGAACTTGAACAATCGGAAATCTTTGCTTTGAATGCAAAGGTGCATTAATCAGTAGGGCTGATTATTCATCCTTTCAAATTGAAAAATTTTACATATGAGAACTACGGGACACGAAAGATTAATTTGAGTTAAGCCGAACAAGTAAAGATATGAATTAAAAGATGACCAAATTATATATATATATATATATATATATATATATATATATATATATATAATATATATATATATATATATATATGTGTGTGTGTGTGTGTGTGTGTGACATGGGTTATAATGAATGATATATTTAATACACCAATGTGATGTGCTGTGACCTTTTTGGAATGCATAGAGACAGAGCCGAAGCAACGACCTGAGAAAGCTGATTAATCATTTCTGATGCATAGTTTAAGCGGGTCAATGTTCACGAGTTCATGGGTCTTTTCCAAGTGCCTTTGAGAAACTGGTTGTAGCCAGTAACAAGGGGCGTTGACGAAGTGTGCATTCATATATGCGTGTGCGCCTCTTCCTTTGATAATGGTATCATTAGCCAAGTCTATGGGGGAGACTTTCAGAGACATCCGTGAGAGAAAGGCAGAATGCTGGGGATAGCTCTGCGAAAGTTTCTTTGGTTCTGTGTGTGTTTTCCAGACTGAGATGGGTAAGTGTACCTTACTTTAGCCAAATGGGTGGCTTGTTGTCTGTTTGACATATGTAAGAATGTTTAATCTTTAACTTTGTCTTTAAACTTATGTGTGCTGACGAGTGTGTTTCTCCTGTCTTTGTAACAGACGATTCTGGCGAGGGAACTATGTGTTCTGGCAAAGGGGGACCAAGGGTTCCAGGGTGGAGAGATTGGTGTGACAAATTACTGATTTAGACATTTTAAATGTTGGGGATTTAGACAAGTTAGTTAGTCTGTGAGACTTGGATTATTATCTTTCCATTGTTGAATAAACATTTATTATTTATATAACTCTGACTCTCATTTTGATTACCTGTCAGAATAGAGAGAGAGAGAGAGAGAGAGAGAGAGAAGAGAGAGACGAGAGAGAGAAGAGCGAGAGAGAGAGAGAGAGAAGAGAGAGAGAGATGAGAATGAGTATCAATAAAAACGAGATTCTTATCTCGTTTACATTATATATATATATATATATATATATATATATATATATATATATATATATATATATACACACTCATTCCATCTGCAATACACTTTCAAAACCTACGCCCTATTACTTAGAAAGAAGATGGCCATACGTTAAATCGTTAAATCCTTCAAAGGCAGCATGCAGAATATCGGTAGTGTCCATAATAAAGGTATGGGACAGACAAAAAATAGAACACCTGCCTCCATTAGAGAGAGAGAGAGAGAGACCTTACCTTACAGACCTTACATCTTGTTCGGGTTGCCCCAGGTCCCTCAGTGTGAGGCACCTCTAATGTCTACCAGAGAGTTGCTAGTACATCTTCCGGTATATTTTGCATCTTCCAATCTTGGATGGTCTGGGATGCAGTTTAGATATTTGTCGAGCTTATTCTTAAACACATCTACGCTCACTCCTGATATATTCCTCAGATGAGCTGGCAACGCATTGAATAGACGCTGCATTATCGATGCTGGTGCGTAGTGGATTAATGTCCTGTGTGCTCTTCCTTATTTTTCCTGGTATAGTTTTGGGCACTATTAATCTACCTCTGCTTGCTCTTTCTGATATTTTTAGTTCCATGATATTTTCTGCTATTCCTTCTATCTGTTTCCATGCCTGAATTATCATGTAGCGTTCTCTTCTCCTTTCTAGACTATATAATTTTAAGAATTGTAGTCTTTCCCAGTAGTCTAGGTCCTTAACTTCTTCTATTCTAGCTGTAAAGGACCTTTGTACACTCTCTATTTGTGCAATATCCTTTTGATAGTGTGGGTACCATATCATATTGCAATATTCAAGTGGACTACGAACATATGTTTTATAAAGCATAATCATGTGTTCAGCTTTTCTTGTTTTGAAGTGCCTTAACAACATTCCCATTTTTGCTTTACATTTTGCCAACAGAGTTGCTATTTGATCATTGCATAACATGTTCCTATTCATCATCACACCAAGGTCTTTAACTGCTTCCTTATTGTGAGAGAGAGAGAGAGAGAGAGAGAGAGGGAGGGAGGGAGGAGGGAGGGAGGGAGGGAGAGAGAGAGAGAGTATGATTAAAGGTAACAGTAAAGCGAGGAGATTTGATTTTAATACCAGATGAAAATTAAACATCGAAAATAATAACCAGAAGAAGAAGATAATGAGAGAGAGAGAGAGAGAGAGAGAGAGAGAGAGAGAGAGAGAGAGAGAGAGAGAGAGAGAGAGAGAGAGGGTTATTAGAAGCTTATGGCAATACATCATAACTAGATCATTCAAGCACTATAGTACATATACAAAGGCAACAATAATACTTGTTTATATGTTTATATGCACGAAAATATTCATAGCAAGTAATCTGATATATATTATATATATATATATATATATATATATATATATTATATATGAATATGTAATGTATTTACATATTACTTCATACAATTCAATACGGTGTCAATGACCCAACCTAGTCGACACTACCTAAACTAAAAAATAAAAATGTAAAAAATTCACGCTAAAAAAATAAGAACAATCAAATACAGTCCACTCCAACATTACACAAACCACCATTTCTCCCCATTAACCTCTACAGTATACAGTAGCATCACCCACCTACGGTATCTAACCCCCCCCCCCCCCCCCCATCTCCCCCCCACCACCACACCACCGGCGGAAGGCTGCGGAGAGAGAGAGAGAGAGAGAGAGAGAGAGAGAGAGAGAGATCTGACTGGGGTCATGTGCTACGCCGAGGTGGTAGGTCAGGGTATGGGTATGGGTATGAGAGTGGGGGAAGTAAACTCCTAGGATATAAAGACGGGCGTAGAAGTGTAGGGTGTCAGAGGGTGTTCTTCGGTGTCGTGTCGTTTATCGTGTCATGTGTCTTTAATACGCCGAGTTCCATTTTGTAAAACTAACCGCAGGTTACGTCGGATCTTACAGCCTGATTACTACCATATATAGCTGCTTACGTAGCAAAGGTTTACCTGTGTGTGTGCTTTTTTTTTTTTTTTTTTTTTTTTTTTTTTTTTTTTTTTTTTTTTTTTTTTTTTTTAGGGGTAACCAGGCGTTGCCGCTTATTTGTACATAACTCCTAAATGGATCTCAACTTACGCATCATTGCGTAAGCCCCTTACACAAAGATGCCTAATACTATTGCCTAACATGCCACCCAATGCTAACAAAATAATCTTACTCTGTTTAGTTATTGTTTGAGATAGTTGTCGAGAAACACTTATTATTCCACGTACTCCCTAACGTTACTGATCTGATAGCTTTTAATGTAATTATTACTATTCAGAGGATGAAACCTATTCATATTCAAGCTTCCACAGAATATGGTGCTCATTAGGAAGTGAGAGAAGGTGCAGGGAAATACAGAAAGAAGAGACCTCACTTATAAGAGAAAAAATCAATAAACAGACAGGAATGTATAAAAATGCAAGGGGTATGGCATTAAGGTACTAATGCATTGAAGAAAATAATTCACGTATTCAGCCAAGGATGGAAAGCCAGGTTTCTAAACCTAGAGAGGTATACAGTCTTGAAACAAGAGTATTGGGAATAATAATATAAACATACATACGTCGTATTAAACTAATAATCGCAAGAGCATTATATCAAGATGTTAAGATAAAAATTGCATCGCATGCATTATATCAGGATGTTAAAATAAAAAGAAAATATTATCGATATGAAAACCGGAATATGCAGGAATAGTTGTATTAATCATTATCATAATTATCGTTATTATTCAGAAGATGTAGAACCTTATCTATAAGGAAAAAACCCACCAAAGGGGCCAGTGACTTGAAATTCAAGCTTCCGAAGAATATCGTAAGTGTTCATTCGAAAGAGGTAACAGAAGGTAATGGGAAATGCAGAGAGAGGAGATCAATAGTTATAAAAACGGTCAAATTAAGAAATAATAAAGCACCATGCAATCCTCTCGATCAACGATGACTTCATATGAATGAGAACGGACCAACAATGTTAGAAATAACAAATGCAACCAGAGCATAAGAACCACTGTTATATACCGGCACCAAGAAGGTATCAGTTGTGCTTGGCTTCTTATCTGAACCTAGGAAACCTTCCAAATATAAAGACAGGGCTTCCCAAAGGACCTAAACACATAAACAAGTTCCAACACTCAAAGAAATAAAAGAAAATATATATATATAACCTGCACCCACCAAGAATCTCGGGATTGATTGAGTGATGCAAAAATGTACCATGGCGTCACAACAACTTAGGTCATCGACGAAGAATCTTGGGATCTCCAAAAACTTCCCTTCAACAAACAAGGGCTTCAGGTTCCTTATCAGAAGTAAACAAAAGCGTTAGGAATCTTACCAATTTATTTACAGATCCCGAATACGCGATCCGAATGTATTTATGCATCTCTTTTGAATATGATCTAAGAAATAGATTGGGAAACATTTACAGCCTGACGAAATACCTCCATACTGTATATAGAATAAATTAGAATATAGAATTTAGGCCAAAGGCAAAGCGCTGGGACATTTAGCACTGAAACTGAAATAGACAGTAAGAAGGAAAACCACGCAGTTGCACTATGAAACGATGGTTAGAGGTGGTGGAAATTCTGATAGATGAAAGAATATGAACGGAGGCACAGTAAACCATATGTGTAGAGTTTTCGAAACCGACTCATAGATAATATATTGAAAAAAGGGCACAAACTGGAGAACAAATATATATATTTATGAAATCGACATACAATGAAGAAGGTGGATTTCTTTATTTTTTTTTTTCAAACCTATTCGGTCCTGAAAAGCACTGTAAATTACATCTACTGTAATAAAACATAAACCCAAAATTTTTGTCACAAAGGAAATCTTATTATTGGCAATCAACTCTGTGTAAAGTAAATATTCACATTAATAAGATTTGCTTCTAGTGGTGCTAGTCCCATTAAGGCTTTAGTAAAAAAAATAAATACTGCTAGGAAATCTTAATTTCTAAATGAAGCCTTCCAATGACGGTCACGGGATTCAGGCAAACAAAAGGACGACCTGCCTGAGAGAGAGAGAGAGAGAGAGAGAGAGAGAGAGAGAGAGAGAGAGAGAGTCTTTTGGGAAACCCAACACGTCACATAAACTTAAAAAAAACAAAAGCGAAGCGGCGAACAATAATTATCCTCGTGACTACTCGGAAGTACTTCTAGAGGGGGGGAAGGGGGAAAAAAAAAAAAAGGGAGAAAGAAAAAAAAGGGTTTGTTCGGAAGGGAGGGGGTAAGAGAAGAAGAGGAGGAGGAACAGCCAGAGAATAAATGACAGCTTCTTTTACGAAAATCCATTCCAAGGGCAAGGTGCATCAATGTCTTGGGAAGAAAGACGGATAGCGTTTCTTCGAGGAATCGCCGAACCCCGATGATGGCGGCCCTTGGCGGCGAAAGGTATTCTATAAAGTAGCTTGTTTTCAAGCACAACACAGGCGGCTTGAGGTTTCCTTTAATAAACTGCGAGGGGAAGTCTCGGAGCTCCTTTCTGTAAGCGCATTGTTCTCGGCCTAGAACGCATCGAATTACCGTGAGCCACCATCTCGCAAAGGTGATGAAAGGTTATCGATAACTCGCCATTACAAAGGTTTAATGTCTACGTGGGGTCGGGAATAGGGAGATTTTTAATTAGGTTGTTGGGCGATTGAACAAATAACAGAGGCGGTGTTCAGGGTTCGGAAAAATAAACCTGTCTGTATCTGTGTATATAGCCGATGGCGGTATTCCAGTAGCTTCCACGTTCAGCAGACTGGTATGTGTCTGTGTGTTTATATAAGTTTGTTTTTGCAAAAGAAACTATACAAACGCTTCTTCCCAAACAAAATACAAACATATGGCTATATACAACAAGAATGGTGAAGGTACAGAAATTACATAAAATATAAACAGTAGTCTACTATTATCAAACTCACTCTCTCTCTCTCTCTCTCTCTCTCTCAGATGTAACGAATCAAAAAATACCCTATGCCCCACGGCATAACACTAACAACCAAAATGAGGTAAGCTATCCCACGTTACGTAACACGGAATTGTTAATCGAAACAAATTGGTTAAGGGGCGATAACAAAAGCCTACAAGCCTCGACTCCGTTGAAATGATTGCATTAGGAATAAGAAGAAATGGTGGTGGAGGAGGAGGAGGAGGAGGATGACGAAAGTTAAAATATAACGAAACGAAAACCAAACATAAGAATGTGATGATACGGAAAAACACTTGAAGGAGAACTGAAGTGTGAGTTGCAAATATAAAATGAAATAAGAAAATACCTTTACGATAAAAATACAAAATGATAAACTAAACAAGATATTCCATGAACTAACACACTATTCCTACACATATATCATTTTACGAGAATAACAATGCAGAAGGCATTTATATGAATCCCAAGCAAACAAATCGAGTTGTCTTTCTCTCTCTGAGACCAGGATCCAACCGATAAAACAGTGGAGGAGGTAACGATGGGACCTCGTGACGTCACAGTATCTAGGGGAGGCCTGAGGATGGCTCTCCTAGGGGAGAGGGAGGTAGTGGAGGGCCGATAACTCTCCACAATGATACTGAAAGCTCTTCTGGTCTTCACGGGACCCACTGATGTCTCCACCTCCAAGTGCTGGCCCAAATGCTGGGAGTCGTCCTCAGAGGAAAAAGGAACACTTTACCTCCTACCGTCTTTCGTTTCAATTCACTCGTGGACCGAGGCACTCATTTCCAAGAGCAAATTACGATATTACGTTGCATAATGTCAGTCTTACGCAACTTAATTATCCGGAGGCACTGAAACCTAACTCCTTTCCTCTGACTTCAATCTAATGGAAGCGTAAAAACCGTCATGAAGACGCGTTCCAAAATAAACGAGATGTGGAGCGTCGATAAGATTTGGCATAACTTTTAAGCATTTTAATCCCTACGCATGAAGTGTCATCATGCTTTTCGAGAGCAATTTTCAGAGTCGAAACCCGATACTCAATCTGGGCAGTCTATTTCCAACGCGAGAATAACCCATATTCTATTCAGCATCGCTATGAACTGAACTGACACAGGTCAGGAGTGGAATTCGAACAAGCAAATAACAACCACATACCGATTGGGAGATGACGCACCGAGTTGGAGAAGTGCGTATACAAGACGCATTTGCAAGTCAGATAGAGGTGATGCAAGCGGACCTTTCTCGGAATGAAATGTAAAACAAGGAACCCAAGAGAGAAAAATCCCCATTACCAATATGGCAGAAAAATGACGGCTTGATGAATTTCTCTCCATCACAAGTTAACTTCTACTTTGAAGTGCCGATACGCCCTAGTAAGCTCTCGTCATCTTTGAGAGGTTTTGTATGCTTGTATGATGTTTTGACGTTGCATGGAACCAGTGGTTATTCAGCAACGGGACCAACGGCTTTACGTGACTTCCGAACCACGTCGAGAGTGAACTTCTCTCACCAGAAATTGACATCTCTCACACCTCGATGGAATCGAACTCGCGGCCACCGTGGTGGCAGGCCAAGACCATGCCGATCACGTCACTCAGGCGCTTCATCTTTGCGAGGGGATTCAAAATACACGCATACCTTCATCATCACTGTCCTAATACCATAACCACCATCCTCTTTCCACTTGCAAACACGCTCATGGCTTCATATCAATTTTTCTCCATACCCTTAGATCCAGCATAGTGACAGCAACTAAGGACAGGACTGGTTTGCAAATGAAGGGTCTTGCAAAGGTAACAGCATGCAATATTTCGACTGATCCGGAACTTTAATCTGGCATGACAATAATCATGGTCATCGGCGCATGTGCAGCATATATCAAAAGTGAAAAGTAACATTCGCGCATTTGCAAATAGCCCCCCAAATGCGAGTCATCTCTCTCTCTCTCTCTCTCTCTCTCTCTCTCTCTCTCTCTCTCTCTCTGAAAAGATTCTGCCCTTTCCACTGGCCAAGGGGCACCTCTCCCACATTCCATCCCACCTCTTCGACGTCCCTCGTTCCCTCCGGAGTCAATATTTGAAGTTGACACAACGGTACAACCACGTTGTGGTCATGTATCTTCCTTATAGTTAGGGCGTTCCACTCTTGGGCCCGACCTTGCCCTACGGTTTAACGAGGAGAAGTGGTTCACTATGCAGGAGACGATGGCTGGATGAGAATAGGATGGAATCTATAATTTGGGTTAAAGGCCAAGCGCTGGGACCTGTGAGGTCATTCAGCGCTGAAACTGAAATTAACAGTAAATATGTCTGAACGGCGCAACAAGAGTAAAACCTCGCAGTTGAACCATGAAACAATCGTTAGGAGAGGGTGTTAAGTCAGATGGAAGAAAGAAAATATGAACGGCGTTACAGTAAAAGGAATGAAAGGGGGTTGCAATTTGGGGCCGAGGGGACGCTACAAAGCAACTTAAGTATTGCCTACAGTGCACCGCATGAGGTGCACTGATGACATTACCCCTTACGGATTACGATTCACGAGGAGAAATGGTTCAATTTGCATGAGACGAAGGCTGGACGATTGAACGTGTAGTACTTGCATAATATACAATATACAACGGATATGCTGGTCTTCTCTGGTGGCAGATAAAAATATACACTAGATCTAAATATACAAACAACTTATACTTAATTATTTCGACTCACAATACGATCTACATCACTGGAAGTAATTTTATTATTTTATTACTGAAAAAAAAAACTAAAAAAAAACCCTACCGACAAGACGGAAAAAACGTGCTTAGGCTTACGTTACCATATTCTTTTTTGTTTAACTTTTTTTCATAACTCATTTTCCTGTTCTTGCATTCACTAGTGTCCTTGTTGCGTTTGAATTTTATATTATAGCAGTATATTCATGCCAATTCAAATATAATAAGGTTCTCTCTCTCTCTCTCTCTCTCTCTCTCTCTCTCTCTCTCTCTCTCTCTCTCTCTCTCAGGCAATAATTAATAAATGAATGAAAATTTCACAATTTGGAAAATATTTTTCTCTTTACTCACAAGTCCATATTGGACAGGTACGGTCCACAATTACGCTCACCTGAAAAGATAAAGAAAAAAATCTGGATATTGCAATAGAAACAAAGAAAATCAATAGAATGTTCTTTTTTCAAAATGGAAGAAAATATAGAAAGACAGTTTAACAGTGCACTGTGAAGTAAACGTATCACCGATATGTGCTACGCCCTATGATGAGAGAGAGAGAGAGAGAGAGAGAGAGAGAGAGAGAGAGAGAGAGAGTTACAAGGACTAGGATGTCTCAAAGACTTGCTAGTCCATCCGAGGAGACACCGCGTGCTCCCTTATCTGTAGGAGCAGGTTTTACTGTGCATTCATAATGTCCTAATGATTTTGTCTAGAGAGAGAGAGAGAGAGAGAGAGAGAGAGAGAGAGAGAGAGAGAGAGAGAGAGAGAGAGAGAGAGAGAGAGCTATTGAAAATACTCGACACAGCCGTGACGTAGCAGATCTATCTAACCAGCGCTTCAAAGCCTGAATAGCAAAAACTCCATTAAAAACCGGTCCCTTGATTGAATTTTCGTTGTATTTCCAGACGAACAAGACGACTACAGATCGAATTAAACAATGCTTAAAACTAACAAGAGTGAACTGAACGGACGAACCTGTCAATAATCCCTCAATCATCTCGCAGTGGTCATTTTCTCGCATCTGGAATCGAATTCATTTTCTGCAACACTGCAGCATTCGCCTCTCTAACTGACGTCCTCAGGCGGCTGGGCGGATTTTCTAAACGACTCGAATAAACTGTCGATCACAGTGAAGATCCTCCTCCCATTGTACAACGAAAAGCGTCATACGTAAGCACAACGTGCGTCAATAATGCTCTAACCTTTAGATTGACGCCTGTTGCAATGGCGTATACGTATCTATTTACCGGCAGAGGAAATCAGCTCCAGACAGCTTGTGTTTGCCGAGCGTTTAAACGCCAAGGTCGATATCTCAGGTTAACGCCCACAGTCATTCAAATAAATATATCTACGTTCGATTTCCTGGTTTGATTTTTGTAATTCTTTTTTTAAATCTAAAATTTACTTTATAAATTTCATGGAGTAAATTCTGACAATTGCTATAATAAGCAAGAATGTATTTTTCTCTTATTTATACTTTTTTTTATTTACGTTTCCAAGTCTGTCTGACGCACAGTTGAGCGAATTATATTTTTTATCTATACTTTTTTTTCTATTTACACTTTCAAGTTTGTCTGTAGCACAGTTGAGCGGATTGACACGCGCACGCGCGCACGCACACAAACAAACACGTCCACATCCCTGCGTAATATCTCCGTTATCAAGCTCCTTCGACGGTAACTTTTTCACCACTAACAGTGTCAATACCTTTCCACCCTCTACAATCTCTCTCTCTCTCTCTCTCTCTCTCTCTCTCTCTCTCTCTCTCTCTGTGTTGAATCCCCCCCCCCCCCCTTCCCCCACAACACTACCTGGGCCCCCCCCCCCCCCCCGCCCACCCCCCCCCCCCACTCCCCCCCCTGCCCCCAAAAATCCACCACCCACTCCCCTCGAATTCAACAACCAAACCATTCTCCTTGTCAATCTATTTTCGCTATATGACACGCGTCACGTAATCCCGCCTCTTAACATCTCTCTCTCTCTCTCTCTCTCTCTCTCTCTCTCTCTTGAAAAGACGAATCTACTCTAATAACGCGCTCACAAATAACGGCCTCTTTGACTTGGATGTTATTTTATACCTTTCTTTCCGGATGAGTCATCCCTGAATGGACAACATCAATCTTCACGGCTGGGTCTGTTCCGAAAGGTTTTTATTCAGAAATTGTAGTGTTTTTAAAAAAACAGCCCAAGTAGAGGTCAAAATATATAAAACATTATTCTGTATCCATCATCATTGACTAATATTTATCCTGTTACAAAGATAGAATAGATCAGAATACACAGATATAGGCCAAAGGCCAAGCGCTGGGGCCTTTGAGGTCATTCAGTGATGAAACGGAAATCGGCAGTCAGACGGTTTGAAAGGTGTAACAGGAGGAGAACCTCAAAGCAGTTGCACTACGAATCAATTGTCAGGAGAGGATGGAAAATTAAGATGGAAGAATCCATTCTGAAAAGGTCGTTCATGTAAATAAAGTCTTGACAAAGGTACTCTCACAGTGAGGACATCCCAAACTATAACATTTACGTAGACACATTCTACTCATACATTTGCGTGTCTAAGAAACTACATTCCTGCTTAAGTGCATATCACAATAGAGCTTCAATTTACTTCCAAGTAAGTTCAAGGCCGATGCGACCAATTCGTCATAGGAGAAATATACCATTGAATCAAATATAATGACATGTGGTATTTAAGATGACAAGGCAAGAAAAGCATAGGGTTTATGGTGAAAATGCGAAAAATAATTGTCTACCACAGCTGACGTCAAGGTTAATGGAATACTGGAAAACAATAATGGGGTAATTGAAATAATAATAATATAAGACAATAAAAAGTCGAACAAAAGTATCATGTATGCAAATCACATTGGCAATTAACAGTTCAGCTTCAAATTGACATTCAATATAACAATATAAAAAAACGCCATTTTCAAGTAGTAAAATAATCCTTGCCAGGAAATCCCAATTTTCAGAATCTATTGCATCCTCAAGCTTAAAACTGAGATTTTACACGCCACAGAACACTAATATTAACTACATGGTACCCAAACCGTCTGAGATTCAGAACTGATTTAATTATTGACTGTTGTTGTTGTCTGAGATTAGCCTGGCCTTATGCCAGCACGGGCTCTTGCTCACAGAGCAGCCCGTAGGATTATTGACTAATGTTAAGAATGTAGTCAGAAATTTTTCATCTTTCCATAACGCCTAGTCTACATCCACGCTTTCAACTGTGAGAGAGAGAGAGAGAGAGAGAGAGAGAGAGAGAGAGAGAGAGAGAGAGAGAGAGAGAACTGTTAAGTATAAAATAATACATGCTTGTATATGATCAATGCCATCAATACAGAGAGAGAGAGTTAAAACAGAGAAATAACACATACTGTACTAGTACATATGAACTGCCCTTAATGGAGAGAGAGAGAGAGAGAGAGAGAGAGAGAGAGAGAGAGAGAGAGAGAGAGAGGAGACGCTTGTATCTTGTGTCACAGAAAGCCGATCACAGTTCGTCATCTCCCGCACGTGCTCCGTCATATAATATGACGCAACTGACGCAGGAGGTCTTGCCCCTGGCGGCAGCAGCCGTCAGGAGCCCGAAAAGGCAATATTGGTGCGTCCTTGAGACGCTGCCGTGTCTGGAGATAAATCTCTCTTCATAAGAATAGATTAAAAGGCCAAAAACTAATTATGAAGAGAGAGAAAGATCAGTATATTTAGATCCATGCATCCTCACATCAACAAATTCTCTGGGCATAGTCAATATTTTACAGTTAAGCTGAATTTTAAATAAGACTACATAAAAATATCAATATAAAAATGTATATATACATATGTGTGTGTGTGTTAGTGTAGGTATATGTACATATAATTAAGACTGGAGAATTGAAGCCCTACGCTGCGCCTGCAAATCTCCCAAGGACCTTCTCCTAAGATTGTAGCCAATTTGTCACGTTATTTTACTAATTTTTCAATTTTTCTTTTTATATTTTTATGATGCGAAATTCGTAGTAACAAGAGAAAGAGCCCAGGTGATAAATTCCGCTGTGCACAGGAACCACACCAAAGATGCAATAAAAATGTATACGCTATGTGAAGAGCTCCAATTACTGATGCGACATCATTTTCCGATGGAGTTTCATATCATTCGTCATTATCCATCCTTAGGGATACCCATCCTGAGGGTTACCCATCCTAAAGGTTACCCATCCCAAGGGTTACCCATCCTAAGGGTTACACATCCTAAGGGTTACCCATCCTAAGGGTTACCCATCCCAAGGGTTACCATCCCAAGGGTTACCCATCCCAAAGGTTACCCGTCCTATGGGTTACCCATACATAAGGTTACCCCATCGCCTACAGGACCTAATGTGAACTTGGGTAGCGATAGGTAGGCTTAACTACAGTGCCGGGGAGGAACACTTCCTCATCATTATAACTAATTACACATTTCGTGGTTCCCTTCCAGGATGGACGGATGATAGGTAGGAACCTTTTTGCCTAGATGATCTAAGAATAAAAAAAAACTAAGCGCCCGACTTGTAATTAGGGTGAAATGGGAATATATTAAAAGGTCAGGGGTCCATTCATCAAGGATGCTTATAATCACGGAAGGGGTAATTTGGTGGCTCCTTTGCAAATGGTCAGTAGGTGGAAATTAACAAGTTATTTCATCGACAAAATGAAGGATCTTCAAAGGCAGTAAGCCTTCAATCATTATGGGAAAAGTATGAAAACGTTAATGTTTGACAGTCAGAAGATATCATTACCTCGTGTACATCGCCAATAAAATTAGTGTATATAATATATATATATATATATATATATATATATATATATATATATATATATAATATATATATATATATATATATGTATATATATGATATATATATGTGTGTATAGTATATTTACAATATATAAAAAATATACGACGAAACTCTCTCTCTCTCTCTCTCTTACTTCATACCTGTGATCTTTCTCTCTCCCTTGACAAACTGCATCTCTTCCTTTCCTTAATCTGCAATCTGTTCTAATCCTTGATGAATTATCTTTAATCAATAAACCATCCGAGAGCCAATTTCTTACACACAAATAAACACAAATAAAAAAACACCATAAAATAAAATAAAAGAACGAATGAAGGAATACCTAAAATAAACAATAAAAAAATGGTCATCAGTGCGCCGCAATGAAAAACAGCCATGGTAGAATCCCTAATAACAATACTTGATGAACCTTCTTAATTGCACACGTAACGCTTGCAACAATGACTGAACTATATCCAATGCACTACGGCATGAAATAGCTCCATGATTTAATTATCAAGCTATCTTGTGGATAAGTCTCCATAGAATGGGTTTTATTACTTGAACGTGAATCAAACTGTATTCTCTTTACCAGATCAAAAACTCACGTGGAAGAAATGCATTGAAACACACACAAACACACACACACACATCAAACATGGGCGAGAGAACTCGTCCAAAAACTCACATACTTATCAACTACGGGACGGACAGCGCTGGCCCAAAAACGGACCAAATGCCCTCAAACACATACACACACAAAGCAAATACGGGACAGACAGCTCTGGAGTCGAAGACCAAATCGCAGAAAAGAACACCAGGAAAAGAGAGCGGACAGACAATAGGGGTAACAATACACCAACCGAAGGAGGAGGCAATGCCATGTGACATCTGGAGAAGAGAAACAAACACGCAATTCTTCAATAAACAAGAAAGGAAGGAGAAGGTTGCAACCGAAGCTCCTGTTTATATAGGAGTTTCTACATGAGTTTAAAGAGTAGCTTGCAAAGGAGTTTATAAGGGAGTTAATAAAGGAGCTGGC
Organism: Macrobrachium nipponense; assembly: GCF_015104395.2. Taxonomy (NCBI): domain Eukaryota; kingdom Metazoa; phylum Arthropoda; class Malacostraca; order Decapoda; family Palaemonidae; genus Macrobrachium; species Macrobrachium nipponense. The sequence continues at coordinate 84,083,165 of NC_087206.1, forward strand.
AAAGGCGTTTATAAAGTTGTTTTGAGATTTACGATTACGGGGGTGATGATGCCGACTTTTAACACCCCCCCCTTTACCAGACCTACATTTCACCCCCCACTTCTCTCTCTTTCTCGACCTACCCCATAACTCGTCTCTCTAAAACTCAACCAGGATATAAGGGGTCCGTAAGCAGCAGCTTCTAATAAGAGGATCAGTGACGTTGGTCAATTAACCAGGACGATATCATAATATCGTCAGTCTCTCTCTCTCTCTCTCTCTCTCTCTCTCTCTCTCTCTCTCTCTCTCTCTATATATATATATATATTTATATATATATATATATATATATAGTTCTCCCTTATAATCACACACTATAATAAGCTTTATAAACATAAAATTGAACTGGTCAAAATTAATATCTACCATTTCTGAAGAGCACATGATAAACTCAACCCTCAATTTAATTTTTTTTATCATATTCACTTTATTTCTGTAACAAAGACAACAACAGCAACAATCCTGTATTGTTATCGTTGATATTGTTGTTGTTGATGATGCTATTTCGTCTTTCGTATCCGCAACTGTTCCTCATACGACCACCAGTTTAATTAAGCTACATTTAAAGTGAGATGTTTACCATCACCTAAGGGCTTCATAAGGAAGATGGGCACTGGACTTGCATATAACGTGTTTATTGTCCTCTGACAATGCCCGAGTTCATTACTGTTTGATAATGCTAATTGAAGCCCCAAAGAGCTCATTACTGAGGAAGGAGAGAGAGAGAGAGAGAGAGAGAGAGAGAGAGAGAGAGAGAGAGAGAGAGAGATTGGTTTATCGCCATTAACATGTGGCGTCGCCCTTAAATGACGCTGAAAGGAAGCTGTATAGGGACCTGAAACGAAATTGCTCTGAGAGAAAGATTTCTTATATATTATAATATATATATAGATATATATCTTATATATATATATAATTTAATAATATAATTATATTATATATATATATATAGGAGCAATCGTCTTAGATTACTCATGAATCCCTTTCATGCTCAAACGACTATTCTTCATCAACTCCATCTACCCCCCTTTAAACCAATTACTACAACCGCCCTCCGCCCCCTTCCTCCCTTCAATTCCTGTTCCACACTCCGCCTACGTCATCCTAACCTTACATATGCAGGCTCCGCCTACATCATCTAGACCCACACCATGTGTCCAGGAGCAGTCAAGTCAGGGGGAACTAGCCCGGCCATGTGTCGGCGTCCATGTGAGGAACATTTCGCCACGTTTCGCAAAACGTGAAGAAGACCAGCTAGGAAAGGGTCCCCCGTCTCTAGTCGTAGTATCGCCTACGGGGAAATGAGAGAGAGAGAGAAAGAGAGAGAGGCCGTTGGGAAACGTTTAAACTCAAAACTGAAATCAGTAACTTTGGTTAAATGGAGAGAGAGAGAGAGAGAGAGAGAGAGAGAGAGAGAGAGGAGAGAGAGAGAGAGGGCGCCTAGAAAACGATTAAACTCAAAGCTAAATGGAGTATCACTAAGTTCACCGTTGAGAGAGAGAGAGAGAGAGAGGAGAGAGAGAGAGAGAGAGAGAGAGAGAGAGAACATTTAAAAATATGACAAAGTCATTATCAACTTGATAATAGTTCTAAGTCCTTCAAAGGAGCCCAGTTATTTTGCATTCAAACCCGCTATTTGCACTTAACAATTTAATTTCCTATGCAATTAGAGCTACGTTACGTGAAGTATAACATTATAACGGTGTCATACTTTGTAAACAAATGCGTCACCGTTATATAAATCTCAACAGATTTACTGAATCATAAATAGAATAGAACAAAATTAACAACCACACTTTTCAATTCTGAAGAAGCCTCTAAACGCAGTCTGTAATACAGAAATAAAAACAAAACCGACCTAATTAGCATTCTGGCACAACTAAAGCTATTATTATTATTATTATTTTCCTTATTCTTATTCAGAAGATAAACCATCTAAATGTTAACGTTGAATTTTATTTCATTGGATTAAAAGGAAGGACCCTGAATGTTATTCAGTTTTACTTACCATTTCTGTATATGGATAAACGCGCAAAAATTATATAAATTTCCGACTCACATCGGGATCGAACCCAGGTCTCTCAAATCAAGAGCAAGGGTGCTACCAATTGACTTTCACGGGCCCTTTGCTCTTCTCATGAAAATGAAAGACCTGGATTCGATCCCAGTGTAAGTCAGAAATCTATTTCTGTGAAATACGCGTTCGTGTGTTGATTAGTTTTACACACACACAAACGTTATTATTCATACTATATATATATATATATATATATATATATATATATAATATATATATATATATGTGTGTGTGTGTGTGTGTGTGTGTGTGCGTGTGTGTGTAGATATATAGATGGATAGATAGGTAGATGCATAACAACTGATAAAAAATTCCCAAAAAACGTAAAAATATCTGGATACGCATAGCCGTCAATATTTCAGTCTTTTCTAAATGTATTGATGACACAGCTCGCCTAATTAAGGCATCATTCGAGCAGAAATGTGTTTACCTTTTCGGAGGCCGCTTGTTTATCCCTCCTAAAAATAGCTGATTTATATACTGACACTTTCGGATCATCACGATAAATCATTAATTCAGCGACAACCTTATTAAGAGCAGTGGGAACTTTTTCGTAACATACGTCCAGCTAATAAGGACAAAGTTAAGTATGTCTATACACACACACACACACACACACACACACACTGTGTGAGAGCCGTTGGTTGACCATTTTATTTGAGATCTGGGTTCGGTCCCATGCGAGTCAGAAATTTATATACAGATACGTGCATGCATGCGTACATACATGGCAACTATGAAGTAATTCATATCTGTATCATTAACATTATAAAAATCAAATTTTAAACATTTGAGAGAACTTGCAATGGATAATCCGAATGATTTTTTAATTTGAATGATCTAAATTAAAAAGAATTCCAATAACAACAATGAGAAACCTATCATTGAACTACTAAAGGTTTTTTATTACAGATATTTTCAAAGGGTAAAATTAAATAGAAGATCATTTCTACTGGAAATACTTTGAAAAGGTAAACATTTCAACAAAATTCCAACAATGGCAATAAGAAACTAAAAAAAAAAATTCTATCGGATGTTTATTACAAATATTTTCCAATTTAAAAATTCAATAGTTAAGAGAATTTTGACTGGAAATTATTAGGAAAGGTGAAACTTCCTAACCCAACAGCATTTACCTGATACCTCCACAAAAACGAATGTTGCAAATGACGAGGACAAGAAACTCGACAAAGTACTACAACTTTAAAAACGATGTATATAACAGATCCATCAACTCATAAGTACCCCCATCCGCCTTATGAACACAAACACCCACAAAAGCCATCCCTGGGGAACGCCATTGTGCTTTTTTTTTCTTTTTTGTAAAAAGACACGTGAGCTAAATCATACACACAAGCCTGGTTGGGTTTCTAGACAAAGCTGGTGACCTCCTTTCCTGACCTTCGTTTCAGGGTCATCGACGGTCACATCAAATTTGAGCGGAGAGAGAGAGAGAGAGAGAGTCAATTTACCGGGAAGATAAGCAATGTCTGGATAATCCCTTAAGGACAGCATTCAATTATGTTAATATATTTTCATATTTAGCTTATTACATATCTGAATGTTGACTCCTATACTTTAGAGAGTCTATTAGGGAGTGTCATCTCCACGTCGTAGGAAGACTTCCGAACAAACTATTTTTCCGTATGAATAACAATATCATCATCAAGCTCATAAGAAGTTATCATATGTCGCCGTGCGGTTTATGCCTTCAATAGTCAATCGTAAGATGAGAGATGAAAGGTCATCTATAGCAGCGAATTTAATCGGCATGTGGTCAAGTGGGGGTCAATTTTGATCTTGGATTAAATGCTGTAGTACTTCCAGCTGCAACCTGCTGATGTCGAAACGTTCATGATAGCTTATATGGTGGAGCCTTCGCGCGACGTTGAACTAATTCAGTATAGGAATGGAATTTAACTTACAATTTCGGAGCAAGGCCATGAACTGGGACCAACGAGGTCATTCAGCGCCGAAACGGAAATCAAGAGTAAGGAGGTTTTAAAACGTGAAACGGAGGGAAACCTCGCAGTTGCACTGTAGAAGAATTGTCAGATGGAAGATGAGGCTATGAACGGAGGAGGTACAATTATTTGAAGAAATGAAATGGGCCATAGATACGGGCCGAAGGGACGCAGCGAACAACCTCAAGTAATGCCTACAGAGCACCGCGTGAGCTGCACTGACGTCACTATCTCCCCTACTGGTGATTATTAAGTATAAATATTCTTAAACACTTCATCACAACATGGCCATCACCGAACCACCAGGGCATATTTATAAAGAAGCTGCAATATAGGAAAATCCTTTGGAACTTGTGCTTGCGTATATGCATCTCCTGACATACCAAAAACCCAGTGCAGCCAGCGGGCACTGACAAAAAACCTTCGCCCTGTCACTTGGCGATCCCTTCCTTTGCCCGAAGAGAGGGGTCACATCGACCATATGTCTTTCCAAACAATTCTTAGGATGAATTGGAAGTTAATGATATAATTACCGGAAAGAGTAGTACTGCCAGGGTGAAAGGTTGACTCACGATAACCTTGGGATTATTACGATTGTATTTAATGGGTCTTGATGACCTTCTGTGGATAACCTTATAGTTTAGAATATACCAAAAGTACGCGAGGGCTCCATAGCGCAATGTCCCTCTGAGCAGAAGTGTCTACTGAACAAAAATGACATGGTCAATATTGAGGCTAACTTAAACCTACCTTTGGGGGGTCATATAGGGTGAGGAAATGACAACTGGCACCACGACTAAATAATTAAGTTTTGGGATTTTTTAGGTACTGTAGAAATTTATGGAAAATGACATTCACTAGCAAGAGATAATAACGTTAGCGAAAAATCAATTCTTTCAAAATTAACATAAACAACAAAATATAGTGAGTCATTGCAATGAACACCCAGACATCTTGGACACAGCAAGGGATAAATACGAGAGAGAGAGAGAGAGAGAGAGAGAGAGAGAGAGAGAGAGAGAGAGAGAGAGAGAGAGGTACGGGGAAGGGTTGACGACAAAGTATGTTGAGTCCTTCAAGGTTTTATATGGCCCTTTCAATATTTATGCGGAAAAATGCTAGCAGGACGTTTAAATATAGTTGTATATTTAACCAGTCAAGAAGCGTTAGCCTGGATGAAGATGCTCACGATGATGATGATGATGATGATGATGATGATAACCGACTTTTTAAAACGGGTTTTTATCTCCAAGGGAACCCGGAGGTACTTACATTTGAGAATCGATCAAACTTTTATTGGGGGAATGAATTCCTGCGAAAGCTCCACTGGATTAGCATAGGACGAATGTAAACATCGATGGACTTTGACACTTGAGTGAAAGGTAGACTAGGAGAGAGAGAGAGAGAGAAGAGAGATGAGAGGAGAGAGAGAGAGAGAGAGAGAGAGAGAGGACAGGGGAGGGGATAGGTCCTCGACAGACGAGAAGGAATGCAGTTGAAAGGACGGACAAAAATAAGGGCACAGCGACCGATGGAGACAGGGGATAAGGTTTGGTGAATGGACGGACACGAGAGGAAAGTGTTATCTGAGAAGCGTCCTAAGCCATATGCATCAGTCTTTGAAATAAAAGTGTATGGTGTCTCCGGAGGCCGTCCATATATATATATCATATATATATATATATATATATATATATATATATATATATATATATCTATGTATTTATATAGTGCTGCATAGTAATATGTACAATGTATATATTTATAGAGATTTATACACACACACACACACACACACACACACACATATATATATATATATATAATATATCTATATATAATATATAATATATATATCTATATGTTAGATATTATATATTAACAATAATAAATCCGGAATGACAACTGACTTGGGTTCAAAACGTGGATAACTAAGGAAAATATACACTATTAAAAAAATTAAATAAATAAGAGATCATAGGTATAATATATTCAGGCACTGATAAGAATATCTTCCAAAGTCCCTATAATCAGCACTGCACTCCCATAACATTTTCATCTTATTGACTAGAAAAAAAAATTACTTTTGAAATATACAGGTCCACAAAATCTTAAGCTATTGTCAAAGACTAACGCGTCAAGCAACAATGTGCAACATCCGAAGGATTGCACAGCTTCACGAATACCTCCTTTTTAAATAAATATTACAAGAGGGAACAAAGAACTCTCATAACCAGAAAAAAAAAAAAAAAAAAAAAAAAAAAAAAAAAAAAAAAAAAAAAAAAAAAAAAAAAAAAAAAAAAAAAAAAGAAAAAAAAAAAAAAATCTTTAACAAACGAAGTCAAGATTTCATATAACTTCTCTCCAAGCAAGAAGTTGCTTCGTAAATCATAGTCTGGACGAAGTGGGTCATTAATACGTCCCATTATTCCTCGACTTCTCTCATTAATCGATTAAAGCGCGTCCAGCACCTTGAGGGTAGTAATAATCTCTCTCTCTCTCTCTCTCTCTCTCTCTCTCTCTCTCTCTCTCTCTCTCTCTCTTCCTTCTTCATCTTCTCTCCTTCTTCATTGCAAAAAATAAAGCACGGAATTTTCCCTCGTATGTTTTACTATCTCTCTCTCTCTCTCTCTCTCTCTCTCTCTCTCTCTCTCTCTCGTCTCTCTTCTCTCTCTCTCTCTCTCTCTCTCTCTCTCTCTCTCTCTGGCTATATATATATATATATATATATATATATATATATATAGATATATATATATATATTATATAATATATATGTGTGTGTGTGTGTGTGTGTGTGTGTGTGTTGTGTGTGTGTGTGTGTGTGTGTGTGTGTTGTGTACAATACCGAAAATTGCAACAAATTCTTACTGCCGGGGTAAGCGACATTGGCCCAAAAATGTAGCCCAAATGCTAGGTATGTGATCTTAAATGAACTATAATGTTACAGTATATATAGCCAATAAACATACTATGAAACATAATGTGCTCATTCTTCTTCAATACAGAAAACACAGCGAATAATGTTCACGAACAAACACTGGGAGTGATACATCAACTGCAAATAAATAAATAAATAAAAATAAAATAAAAACACGCATTTCGGACACTGACCTTCCTGCATGAGAAAAAAAAAACAACCGCGAAGGAAAAACTCTTTAAGAACACACCGGTACTACTTGTATAAAAAAAATACAGAAAAAAACTAAATTGTCCATTGTTTTGGCGTAACCGGCAGTACCAACGCTTCTGCGTAATGACTTAATACACAGCACATTTTTGGATTTATTACCAAAATGTACCGTTATTTTGAGGTAATCTGTGCGAGGGGGGAGTTTTTTGGAGGGATTTATCACCGAAATGTACAGTTATTTTGAGGCAATCTGTGTGTGTGTGGGTGGGGGGAGGTTTCCTTTCTACTATTACACAGCTGGGATGTTTAAAGGAATGTAGGTTGTCGTTCTGCTCCGCAAATGGCGTTCTTAATGGAGATGATCTTTCTCTCTTATTGGATGCAGAGCGTAGATGATAAGTGACGGATGTTCAGAGTAATTTCCTTAATAATAATAATAATAATAATAATAATAATAATAATAATAATAATAATAATAATAAATATTTCACAACCTTAATGAGAGATTCTATACATCTGGCGCAATTTAATCGTAAACCTACGCAAGAATTAACGAGAAAAACTGGGGATGACTTAAGTCAGTTTTTTCCAGAATGAGTCGTGAGATTCAAATGACTTAGTGAAATATAATAAAAAATAAAAAGCAGACAAAAAACATAAAAATAAAACAAGAGAGAAAAAATTCACTTGATAACTGAACTTAATTTATTCCAACTCTCTCTCTCTCTCTCTCTCTCTCTCTCTCTCTCTCTCTCTCTCTCTCTCTCTCTCTCTCTCTCTGTAATTACATCTATAATTACATAACATTGCGAATCTCTTAATTTTTGCAGATGCAATTAATTAAAATTGACTTTCGACCGAACAGATTTTAACCAAAGAAAAAAAAACGTTACATTGCGATTTTCATAAAAACACCAAATTCAGATGTCTCACATGAACACAGGAATGAAAATATGCAGTCCCGTGGTATATTAAGATCGAGTGATATTCTTGGTAATTAAACTACAACAACATAAACACACCACAGCAACAACCACAATGACAATGCAAATGTTGTTAAAAAAATTAAAATAATTTTGATATTTAATTTACGAGAAAGCTGCAATGGGACTTTCATGGGGCGAAACTCCTTCATTTGCAACAATGTGTCAGTACTGTAAGTGAACTTGGGAATATGTAATTACAACATAATTCATTTCATACTTTCATATTTCAATTAATTCTTTCATACTGCAATTCATGCTTCCATATTGTAATGGAAACATTAACGAAGATTTTTTTGCAAAAAGGTGTTTCTCATATTGCAGTTTCATAAATATATATCATTTCTCAAAGTACAACAAGACCTCACCCTGACGATGTGGCGAGTGTGTGTGTGTGTGTCTGTAACTTCTACAGCAAAAACCAGCTGGTTAAGTACGAGAGAGAAAAGCAATTCATGCCTTCATATTGCAATGGGAAATTAACGAAGTATTTTTTTTTGCAAAAATTTATTCCATATTTTAGTTCACTGTCACAAAAATAATTCAACAGATTCATAACGAAGACTAATATAATGGAGAGGGGAGGAGAGGTAAATACTGACTTCTACAATATAGCATAAACAAAAACAAAAAAACGCCGATTAAGAACGAGGGAAAAGAAAACGAATCTAATTACGAGAGAAATCGTGATCGGGCAATCGCCCCGTGACACAATGAGGCGAATGCGACAATCGTAAAGGTATAATGAAAACAGATAGGTGAAAGTAATTCACTTCGCAAAAAAAAAAAAAAAAAAAAAAAAAAACTCACCCCAAGGCTACATTGTCACATTGAGCACCGAGCGATTAGGTCGTTAATACAAATTCTTCTTGACCTGATACAATGGAGGCATCGACCGTGACCAATGATTTTGGGGGAGGAGAGGGGGAGGGGGGCGTTGTTCTTGGAGGGATCTTAGGGCGAGGGTACACATCAAGGTCAATGAGCCCAATGGTGACCTTTTCTGCTCGTTCTTGTTATAGGTCAAGACACATGATCTCTTTTCTTGTCTTTTCTCTTTCCCCTTCTGAACAACTGCTGAAGATAATGAGGGCCCCTATACATTACCACATGATCTTTCATAAAGGTGTAAGGAAAAGATATCTATGTATTACTCTTGATCAAAGTAATATTATACAGAGAAAAACACACACACACATGTATATGTATATATATATATATATATATATATATATATATATATATATGTATACAATTATTACACCCACACGCAATAAACTAAGTACATTACCATAAATATCATCCTCACAACGAATCAAATAAATTGACAATTTGCTTTTACATGATATTAAACAAATTAATAATAATAATAATAATAATAATAATAATAATAATAATAATAATAATAATAATAATAATAATAATAATAATAAATCCTCTTACCGGGGAAGCCTTAATCCTATCACCCAATTTCAAAGGGCCACTGAGCAATATCTTAAGGTGAAAGGTGAAATTCTTTCAACTGATCAAAAAAAAAGTGAATCAATCACCAGAGAAATTGGAATATTTCTTTCCCAAAAAGTCCTAAATCAGAGAGAGAGAGAGAGAGGAGAGAGAGAGAGAGAGAGAGAAATTCGGCATTCCAAAGATACAAGTGTTAATTACTTAAAAGCATAATACACCTTCAGTTATTGCCTTGGTGCACTAAGAACATTTAAAGTGCTATACACATTAAATGTATTACTCCAACAGTTATTGGGATGAAAATTTTAATTTAAGGTGATGAATAGAAATCTCCCGATAAAAAAATATAAAGCAATCCAACGAACAGGGTAAAAAAAAAAAGGAGGGGGGGGGGGCTGAAATAAAAGGGGATAGACTTTATTATGCAACAAGTAATGTTCGGCATTCCTTTACCTGCAAGCTATTAAAGTAATGTTTGATGTCGGATTAGGCATTGTTATAGGGACTATTTTTTTTACAGGACAGAAGATGATGGAGAAGGCTGACTAGAAACAGCGACCCCATACAGAAATGGGAAAAGCTGAAGGCAAAGAAGAAGATAGGAGCTATTTTTTACTTTCAGATCTAACCAATATTTCTCCTGACTGGATTTACTGTGTTATTCCAACTAGACGTCAAGTAAATGAATAAAGTACAACAAAAAAGATGACATTTATGCACTTACCACTTACACAAAAGAATTCAGAAATCTATGGACAAATACATACGCAATAAAACAATATAGCTATAGTGTATCTCACTACAATACACGATTAAAATTCCATGATTATGCAATGAGAGAGAGAGAGAGAGAGAGAGAGAGAGAGAGAGAGAGGAGAGGGTTGAGAGAGACGAGAGAGAGAGAGAGAGAGAGAGAGAGAGAGAGAGATACTAAAATTTCCTTTCACACCATAAAAACCCCATTAACTTTCCATACAATGGCCCCCATACACGTAAGGAAAAATCCTCATAAAAAGCCGACAGCACTTCCGTCTGGTTATAAAGAAACAATGCACTCATTACCATTCTCAATATGGTAATATTTTCAAAGGTAAGGAGTATTGTCTCTCGGGATTTTATACGCGGGAGAATTTCCCGCCAAATGCTATTCCTTTCTGTATCATAGAATAGATTCAATGACAATTTTGGTTATTACTTACTTACATAAGAAAAATTCTAATCCCATGCTTGGTTATTTACTTTCGTAAAAATATTCTAATCTCATTCTTTGTTGTTACTTTCATAAAGAAAGTGCTGACCAACGTGGAAAGTGTCAATACGAATTACTGAGAAAATCCACCAATGGGTATCGTGACTTTTAGAGGAAATTTCTTTATAAACGTAATCACATCGTGTGATAATTTCGCCGTAAGGGGGTACTGCCGTCAGTGCACCTCGCACGGTGCACTGTAGGCATTATCCAAGGTTCTTTGCAGCGTCCATTCGACCCCTATATGTGACCAGTTTCATTCCTTTTACTATACCTCCACTCATAATCTCTTATTTTCCACAGCTTTGAATAGCCGCCTCTTAGTTCCTAACGCTTGGCCTATGTCCCAAATTTTACATTTGAATTCCAACCATGAGATAATTTGCCCATACCTTGCATGATCTGTAACAGCGAGCGCAGCATCTTCTGATTTTTAAATACAGAAATCGCCGTTATGAAAACCATGCTGGTCATGACCTACCTCTTATCAGCGTGCCTAAGTACCTTCAAGGATTTCCAAGACACAAATGTCATTCTAACATAGAAGTACGTGGTTACCAGCAATAAACAAGAGATACTATGCCTGCGTCATAGGGATCCACGTGCACAACGATTGACCTTGCAAACGAACGTGATGTTTAGTGACACGGCGTACTTTTAGCTTCATTGGAACGTCTATCAATGTGAAACGTCCAATGAGGAACACAAGAAGACCAACTGGGTATTAGAAAGTCACAGAGCAGGGGAAATGTTTGCTCACAGTGAACTCGCGCTGTTTTTTTAATTTACATCTGTTTCTCTCGAGTCTCTTCACATGTTACCGTCCAGTATCTTTACTTTTCTCTCGTTGGGCGATTTAAATTTCAATTTAAGAAAAATTCTTTGGGAAAGACTTGTGAGTGGCCAGCAGTGTGATGCTGCGGTCTCGTTAATCTACTACTACTACTACTACTACTACTACTACTACTACTACTACTGCTACTACTACTACTACTAATAATAATAATAATAATAACAATAATAATAATTGCGATTAACTGAGGTTTCCGTTCTTGACGAATGTATTACTGATAGGAACATCGGAATTCTATGTCACTCTCTGTGACCAATGACCTCCATGTAGCAGAATACAGGCGAGAAATGACAACCACCCCAAAATCCCCCAATTTTTTACGGAGAGGGGAGGGGGGCTTGAAAGGGCATGCCATACAATCTCCATTGCAAAGTTCAGACATGCGTGTCCGATTCGGTGACAAGAAAGTGGTCCGCATCGAAGGGCTTTTTTGCCCAAAATAAATGGTTCCCTAGTTATGCAGACTTGAACACAGAGCTATTATAAGCTCTCTCCTACAAACTACTGACAGAATGAAAAAACAGAAATGATAGCTAAAACCTATTCTAACATGAGTTGAACCAATATCCATCTTGTAAAGACTAAAAATGGATTGGAAGAGGTTATTTATTAACTTGAATAGAATTGTAACACAAACACACATACAGTAGTCATGTACGTATGGAGAACTTTATTTGTGTAAAGGTTCTCTGAACTGGAAGTTTCCATACAAATAGATATAACACCCTCTGCTAATAGCAAGTATATATATGATTAATTAGGAATAGTTCTCTAGTTTTACTAAAATAATAATAATAATAATAATAATAATAATAATCGAAGACCCAGAAATATACGGAGACAGGAGAAAGACAGACAGAACAGAGGACTGGCACAACAAACCAATGCACGGACAATACATGAGACAGACTAAAGAACTAGCAGCGATGACAATTGGCAATGGCCTACAGAGGGAGAGCTAAAGAAGGAAACTGAAGGAATGATAACAGCGGCACAAGATCAGGCCCTAAGAACCAGATATGTTCAAAGAACGATAGACGGAAATAACATCTCTCCCATATGTAGGAAGTGCAATATGAAAAATGAAACCATAAACCACATAGCAAGTGAATGCTCGGCACTTGCACAGAACCAGTACAAAAAGAGGCATGATTCAGTGGCAAAAGCCCTCCACTGGAGCCTGTGCAAGAAACATCAGCTACCTTGCAGTAATAAGTGGTACGAGTACCAACCTGAGGGAGTGATAGAAAACGATCACGCAAAGATCCTCTGGGACTATGGTATCAGAACGGATAGGGTGATACGTGCAAACAGACCAGACGTGACGTTGATTGACAAAGTCAAGAAGAAAGTATCACTCATTGATGTCGCAATACCATGGGACACCAGAGTTGAAGAGAAAAGGAGAGGAAAAAATGGATAAGTATCAAGATCTGAAAATAGAAATAAGAAGGATATGGGATATGCCAGTGGAAATCGTACCCATAATCATAGGAGCACTAGGCACGATCCCAAGATCCCTGAAAAGGAATCTAGAAAAACTAGAGGCTGAAGTAGCTCCAGGACTCATGCAGAAGAAGTGTTTGTATCCTAGAAACGGCACACATAGTAAGAAAAGTGATGGACTCTAAGGAGGCAAGATGAACAACCCGGAACCCCACACTATAAATACCACCCAGTCGAATTGGAGGACTGTGATAGAGTTAAAAAAAAAAAAAAAAAAAAAAAAAAAAAAAAAAAAAAAAATAATAATAATAATAATAAATAATAATAATAATAATAATAAAATGTTAACATTTTAACGTTACACTGATGAGGAACACCGTTCAGGTGTTCGAAAGTCTATGTTCTATTTTTACATAGAAATATATTTTTAATATATGATTGTGGATATATTTTTTAACAATTTGTTTCACAAGACTGTGATATTCTTAATAATAATAATAATAATAATAATAATAATAATAATAATAATAATAATAATATAAAAAAAACTTCACGTCTACTCCAAAAGAGTAACGAGAGAAAATACAAAAAAAAAAAAATTAGCGGAATGATACGAAAGGAAAAGAAGAGAAGTAGACGATTTATATATATATATATATATATATATATATATATATATATATATATATATATATAAAATTGTCTACTTCTCTTCTTTTCCTTTCGTATCATTCAGCTAATTTTTTTTTGTATTTTCTCTCGTTACTCTTTTGGAGTAGACGTGAAGTTTTTTTTATATTATTATTATTATTATTATTATTATTATTATTATTATTATTATTATTATTATTATTAAGAATATCACTGTCTCGTGAAAACAAATTGTTAAAAAATATATCCACAATCATATAATAAAAAAATATATTTCTATTAGAATACATAGACTTTCGAACACCTGAACGGTGTTTCCTCATCAGTGTAACGTTAAAATGTTAACATTATTATTATTATTATTATTATTATTATTTTAGTAAAACTATAGAACTATATATATATAGTATGTATATATATATATATATATATATATATAATATATATATATATATATCCTCTAATCCACATAAGGTACCAGGCGGCACATCACCGCAATACAAACCCCGGTGGACCGATTATTAGACGAACAGTAAACTCTAGGAATTTAAAGATGATTAGGATTAAGTGTAAGGTTAACATTTAAAGATTGGGCATCAAGGATAGTACCCGGATAATACCGAGAACTAGTTTTTTCCGAGATTAGGAACCCAAAGGCTCTGATAAAACGATATTTTTTTTCGCTTTTTATAAGGTTCGATCATTCCATTAACGAATGGAGAGGGTACTTTTCTCGGGGTGGGTACGGGCAGAGAATTATAATAATGAACCCAGGTCGTATACCTGGCAATTTCTATGGGTCAGTCAGTGCCTACAATATATTGGTCTTTACGGCATCGGATAAGCGGCCTCGGTGACAGGTAAAGTGGTCTGACTTAGACCAGGACCTACTCTACGGCATAAGGTCAGTTTATCCGGCAGTTGATATGTAATGAAAATCTATATGGATGACTGCAGGTGCGCATAAATTGCAACAAGTGTCTCCGATCTTTATCCGGAGAGAGAGAGAGAGAGAGCGCTTAATGACATCAAAATACAGAGAAAAATATGTAAATTCTTTAGTAAGAGAAGAAAATAAAAACGATTCACTACAACGCAACCAACGGTAAAAACATTAGCAACAAATAAAACAACAGAGATGGAAAAAGGAAATGGAGAGAGAGAGAGAGAGAGAGAGAGAGAGAGAGAGAGAGAGAGAGAGAGAGAGAGAGAGAATAAATATTTAAATTCACTAGTAAGTAAAATAAAAAAAATGGAAAAAATCAAACAAAACAGAAGGCTTAAGGTAATGAACGGCTGATAGGGTAAACTCGGAAGAAAATGCCTCCTCCTCCTCCTCCCCCTCCCTCCCTTAATCTTTTGAGGGAGGAGCAGCAAAGGAGAGGAGGCGGTTATTGTGTGGTAATAAACCAACCAATACTTGAAGAGGAGGAGGAGGAGGAGGAGGAGGAGGAGGAGGAGGAGGAGACCAGACGATAGATTCGAGACACAGTACAATCGAAGGCTAGGTTAGATCCAACCTTGTGTCCCAGACCAGCCCAGCCCATTTCACCCCTACAGTTAAACTGAAACCGTTCGACCGAATCATGTAGCCAATCCATTATATTCCAACACGTACGGACGGTCGGTCCTCTTCACCTGGCCTAGGTCGAAATCACAGTATTTCTCTCTCTCTCTCTCTCTCTCTCTCTCTCTCTCTCTCTCTCTCTCTCTCTCGTTAAGGTAAGCCATGACTTCGAATCTATTTCTGATATGGATATTAAGGTAAAATGATCAAAATGTCTCTCTCTCTCTCTCTCTCTCTCTCTCTCTCTCTCTCTCGTTGAGTATGACATGACTTCCACAATAAGTATATTAAGCGAGTAATTTCATAATAATGAGAGGACAATGACTTTCCTCAATAATAATAATAATAATAATAATAATAATAATAATAATAATAAACGACCGTAACCGTTGATCACATCAACCTGAGAAACTTCATACCAAGCCTTTAACTATTTTATATGCTCGCTCACTCTCTCTCTCTCTCTCTCTCTCTCTCTCTCAAATATACGACTAATAAACAAATGCCTTCAATGGTGACCCAGTAAAGCGATAAAAATTTGTTCTAGCCAACTTTGGTATCCAATAATGAAAACAAACTTTAAATCCCCATCTTGGTCAACACGTTCACAGCCCACGAAGGAAAGTTGCGTCGATTTTAACAAAGAAACATGAGCCATAAACGCGTCAAAATTACAAAATCAAACAAATTCACCTATAATAATAATAATAATAATAATAATAATAATAATAATAATAATAAAAACAATAATAAATATTAATTCTAAAACTGAATCAATAATACACTAAAAAAGACGGGACCAAATGACATCATTAGAAGCATAGAAGTCAGGAGTTATCGTGTGAACCTTGGTGTGTGTAACCTCGTTGTGCGCATGCGCGTACGAACTACGCTAGGGACGAAATTAGGACGTTCTAGAGAGCTCTGGAGAAGGGCAAACAAAGAGTATATATACAGCAGATAAGGACAGCTGAGGCAAGTGAGAGAAAGAGAGAGAGGGCGGGTGAACTCGAGAGCCAACCACCCATGTATATATCAGTCCAGCCATACTTTATCCCCTAGCTCACCCGCCCACCAGAGAGAGAGAGAGAGAGAGAGAGAGAGGAACCATAATTCCGTACCAGAAACTGATTTCGAAGTCATATCGAGAGAGAGAGAGAGAGAGAGAGAGAGCAAGGAACCATCATTCCGTACCAGAAACTGATTTCGAAGTCATGTCATGCCTTTATGAGAGAGAGAGAGAGAGAGAGAGAGAGAGATTCATCCAAAGGACGACATTGAGTAGCACATTCAGCGCGACCTTTCCGCCAGTACCCTTAGACTTAGTCATATTACACAAAATACACTAAATGCCCATTTATTCCAAATTGGCCCATGTCCGAAAAGGGTCTGTCTGGTAGTTCCCATTGTCCGTCAAACACACTCCTCAAACATGGCCGCCCGCATGATGTCGCTTTGGAAGCGACCTTTCTTTCCACCCTCCTACAGTTATTGTTAAAGGCCATTTACCCTCACGCCCCAAGTGTACTACAGCATTTTCATTCGGCACAAAGGTTTCACGGTGACTTATGCCCCTATGGGATACCCAGGACCCACTTCCGTATATCCCTGACCGGATGCATACACTTTTATTAAACTTAAGTTTTTTCTCTCTCTCCTTTTCCATAGAAACGGTAGGTCAAGCTGATTATAACATACGTATAGAATATGGAAAATTTGGAATTACCAAAGAAATATCTATACACACACACACACACACACACGATGGTTCGCGCCTGTGAGCCGACGAATTTCTTATCGACTAAAAAACAAAAAACAAAAAAATTCCCTTCGGTTAACATATAGGAAAATATATTAATTACGAGGTAGAGCGAATTAGATATTAAAGGACATTTGTAGCTCGATGTATGTATATGAATCACCGTAAGGTGATATGACACACACACACAGACAGACAGACAGACAGACGACACACACACACACACACACATATATATATATATATATATATATATATATATATATATATATATATATATATATCACAATCAGAGAGAGAGAGAGAGAGAGAGAGAGAGAGAGAGAGAGAGAGAGAGAGAGAGAGAGAAAATTAAATGTGCGGACTTGTATACGAATGAAATTGAAAATTAAAGCGAAATGAATAATGTATAATTCTCACATTATTTAGTCTAATCCCTCCAATCAACTTTCCTAGTCCAACACCCATTTTAATAACAATAACGTCAGCTCCGACGCTCACACTTAAAATTACCATTCAGCAGCGCTTCCCACAAACGTCAGTTGCGGCAGGAAATACTGAATAAATTTCCCACGAGTGAAAAGCGAACTTAATAACACACACCCAAAGCTAACACACGCATATCTATATATAGTAGGATTGTATGCTGCAATCTATATATAGTAGGATTGTATGCTGCAAAGATGTTTTTTTTAAGGCACGCATACATATTATACATAATAAGTGTGTGTGTTATGTATGCTAGCCATCTGTACGACACGAAAAATATACACTTAACACGGAACCTATCAGTTTCCTTCACATCAGTGTATTTTGCTCAATAAAATGCCCTCCTATGAATTTTTGCTTTTTACATAAAATGTACTACATTACCAAACGTGTAGACATGAAAGTGTTATATTGCACATTAATTAGAAAAAACAACATTAAACTTTACAAATAAAATTTGCTCTCTCGTCAGACACCATTTCTCGAAAAAGAAACCTTCTGAGGAATATAATTCACACGTGTAACTAGTTATAATTATAAGTCCCCGGCTCCCAACAAACTGTAACAACAAATCCTCGGATTTGTTGGTACGAGCTGATACCGTAAACCTTAATGGGATCCCTCTGGGTGTTTAAGCTGCACCCCAACTATCGCTTTTCCAACGCTGCCAGTGAGTTTCTATGCACACGCGCGCGCACACGCACACACACACATATATATACATATGTATATATATATATATATATATATATATATATATATATATATGTGTGTGTGTGTGTGTGTGTGTGTGTGTGTGGTGTGCATAATGTATGTGTAATAGTACGTCCTTACCAAATTTACTCAGCTACCGCAATCAGTTACTTGCAAAGCAAGCATAATAGTCGCAATAAACCCTAATGGAATTTTCGTCTTATACATCAAATCCACCGTCCCGTGAAATCAGCTGTAATGGAGAGGCTCCGCCCATTAGGTATCCAAAGTTCAAAAAAGCTTATAAAAAATATATAGACGAAAAAAAATAGAGTGAATTTTCATTGCATTATATTTCTTTTACATGCTAAACCACTCCAGCCAGCGACGGAATTGATTACAACTTCCTCTACGGTAATTTTTGTCGAAAAGATTTGGTTAGCGAAGTGTTGCTATCAATGAAGGCAAAAGACCCAAAACTGCGACAAATAATTAAGATAAAAAAAGTATAACTAGAAATAATAATTAAGAATTCACATACCGGGCGTTGTGCCATCTATAAATCTTGTCTCTGTATACGTACCTGCAAATAAAAATATACACATTTCAATTATTCGGTATAAGAAAAGACAATAACACATTTGTAAAAAAAATATATTTATTACATGAAATCCCGTTTAATTAAACAATTGCCATTCTCAAAGAGTGAGTTGACTCTATCCTTGATTCACCCAGATATTTTTCCGCTATCTAAATAAACAACATAGGTTTAAATTGCTTTCTCTAAAACAAATATTTTTTACTTTAAAATAGAATTTGTTGAAAAAAATTTCAATTCGTTGACAATTACCCGTGACTTTTTTTATATTTTACTTCTTTTTCACACGTTTCTTTCTGAAACAAACAAAACTTTTTTTTTCTTTTTTTAATCAAAATTCCCACTTCCCAGAAGATTAACGGTCTTCTATTTGCCGTGAGTCAATCTTAAAAAAGACGAAAAAGACAGAATGCATGATACCACCTGTTTTCGGCGAGTTCTCTTCTGCAGGTCAATCAATGACCCGTTGCATTTCTGATTAGCATCAGTAAACCTGGAAATAACAATACTCTTTCCATGACCAACTGCAATCTTCATTCTACTGACAGCTCTTCGATTTCCAACAGAAAAGTGGCAATGACTGAAATAATACTTCCAATATTTATTTTTCAACTTTACAAAAAGTCTCGGTTGTCGCGTAAATGAGTAATTCCTAACGCTTCAATCTTCCCCCAGATTATATTTGCAAGGATCTTTTCAACTTTCTTAACAACTCTTAAATCTTCGTCAACAGATCCGAATTCGCTGACCATCCTTCGGGCTTTTCGTTTATTATCTTATTTTTTATTTATTTTTTTTATTATTTTTTTATTAATTCTATTTTATTTCATTTTATTATTTTTACTTTTATATTTATTTTTCATATTCCTTTTATTACTTTATCTTTATTATTATTATTCTTATTTTTATTATTGATATTTTACTGTTTTTATTCCTATTTATATTATTTTTATTTTCTATATTTTTATTATTTTTACTTCAACTTGAAATTAACATTTAGTTATTTCCTCCAAATTTACATTTACCAACATTCTATGATACTCTTTGAGAAAGACGTATGTTTCATCAATCTTCAACGCCAAATTGGTAAGAGCAATATTTACTCAATATTCTACATCAAAACCGTTACTGAAATGGATTGGGAAGCCATATACAGTCCTCTTGAAATTCCAAAAGGTCTTACAAGATAACAGAAATCTTCGAATTCAAAACAATATATAAAAAACTCAAAACGGTCTTGAATAGTATTATAAACTTTGCAAATTCAAAAATGTCTTTTAAGCCATATGAAAGCAATACAAAATTTTAAAAATAAGGTCTTAGCAAGATATTAGCAACCTTACAAATTCAAAAAGGTCTTACATATGTATTAAAAACTTTTCAAATTCAAAAACGTCTAACAATGTGGTAAAAGAACAATTAATTAGAAAAAGTCCTTACAAGGTTTAGTTAAGAAACTTTTTCCAAATTAACCCAAAAAGATTGAGCAATCCATCTGACATCAATAAAAAATTAAAAAAAGGTCTTACAAGGTATTAGAAAATTGAAAAGGGTCTTACAGGTTATTAGAAACCTTTCAAATACAAAATTAGGCCAAACAATCCATCTGCCATCAATAGCAAAATCAAAAAGGTCTTACAAGGTATCAGAAACCTTTCAAATTGAAAACACTTCATAAATATCTAGCGACAGTCAATCAAACGATTACCCGATAACCTCTGTGATAGGTTCTCATTCCTAGGCAAACAAATAAATAACTTCTGAAAGATATTTACCATGTCAGTCTGACAGCAAACAAGGGGGGTAAAAATGTCGAAAACACGTATGAAGTTACAGCATGAAGTATCACTAACCGGTACAAGTATTGACTCTCGTCTTGAAGAAGCAAGAGGTCTGGGGGAAGGGGGGGGAGGGGGGAGGAGGAGGAGGAACTCGTCAAGGATGTCTGGCTTCAGAATAATAATAATAATAATAATAATAATAATAATAATAATAATAATAATAATAATAATAATAGCAAGAATCACTAAAATGCTAAAATAGTGGTGAAATCCACAATGGTGTAAATGTAAATATGTATAAAAAATATATACAAAACGATATATATATACACCATTGAGGATTCTACACCAATAATAATAATAATAATAATAACTATATGAGATAGACACTGATTAGCTTATGTGTATTTGTGTATATACAAAGAAGAAAATAAAACACAAATGTCACCTACGGTGCCTTTATCTCCTATTACTAATTAGAACATGAACGTTCTTCGACTTTTTATTAGCAATAATAATAATAATAATAATAATAATAATAGAGAAACTGTAAAAAAAAAAAGTAATGCATATAACACAGAAAATTTTGATATATGAGGTACTCAAGTTAGCCAAAAAAGCGATGCTATAAATCCCACGCATTTCAACCGGCAAAAGCATTCAGATGAAAGACAATATCTTATGAATACGTAGTTTCACCAAATCGGGGCTGAGAATGATCTCTTCGAGGCCCTTCTCATTTGATGGTATACATTCTGACATCACAATCAACATTCCCGTCTATGAACTCTTCTTTTCGATTTCTCTCTCTTCACCCTAGCTGCGACTCTCGACAGTCGACTGTCAACTAGGTACATAATTCACTGCTTGGGTCATTAGATGCCCAGTTCCAGAGTCGAACATAAGTTTCTCAGACCTGAGTGTGTGTGAGAGAGAGAGAGAGAGAGAGAGAGAGAGAGAGAGAGAGAGAGAGAATATCTTGTTGGATTTTTTTATAGCCATGTTTTTACTCCAACACATCCAGCTAATCCTAAAAAAGATCCTATATATAAAAAAGAATATTATCCTAAGCTATTAGGAATGTCACAACAATAGTAATGAAACCACACCACAAACTACAAATTTCAACTATATTTACATCATTTCAGCCAATTTTCAACCTTGACTATATATTTTAACCAACAAAGTCATTTAATAAAAAATAATTTGTTTAATAAAGGACAACATGGTTTCGTACCCGGAAAAAGTACACAAACCCAACTGTTAGTCCACCGTGAGAACATATTCAAAAATATGAAAAGCGGAAATAAAACAGATGTGGTTTATTTAGACTTTGCAAAAGCTTTTGATAAAGTAGACCATAATATATTAGCGAAGAAAATTAGAAAACACAATATCGTGGATAAAGTAGGAAGATGGTTAAAAGAATTTTTACACAACAGAAAACAGATAGTTATTGCAAACGACGAGAAATCGGATGAAGCCAAGGTAATATCCGGTGTGCCGCAAGGTACGGTGTTAGCTGCAATACTGTTTGTTATTATGATTGAAGACATAGACAATAATGTTAAGGATTCGGTAGTGAGTAGTTTCGCAGATGACACAAGAATAAGTAGAGAAATTACTTGTGATGAAGATAGGAACGCTCTACAAAGAGACCTTAACAAAGTATATGATTGGGCGAGGTAAGGTAAATAGGAATGGATATTTAACTCTGATAAATTTGAATCAATAAATTATGGAGACAGAGAAAGAAAGCTATATGCATATAAGGGACCTAATAATGAGACAATCACAAATAAGGAAGCAGTTAAAGACCTTGGTGTGATGATGAATAGGAACATGTTATGCCAATGATCAAATAGCAACTCTGTTGGCAAAATGTAAGCAAAAATGGGAATGTTGTTACGGCACTTCAAAAACAAGAAAGCTGAAACACCATGATTATGCCCCTTTATAAAACATAATGTTCGTAGTCCACTTGAATATTGCAAATATGATATGGTACCCACACTATCAAAAGGATTATTGCCAAACAAATTAGAGAGTGTTACAAAGGTCCTTTACAGCTAGAATAGAAGAAGTTAAAGACCTTGACTACTGGGAAAGACTACAATTCTTAAAATTATATAGTCTAGAAAGGAGAAGAGAACGCTACATGATAATTCAGGCATGGAAACAGATAGAAGGAATAGCAGAAAATATCATGGAACTAAAAATATCAGAAAGAGCAAGCAGAGGTAGATTAATAGTGCCCAAAACTATACCAGGAAAAATAAGGAAAGCACACAGGACATTAATCCACTACGCACCAGCATCGATAATGCAGCGTCTATTCAATGCGTTGCCAGCTCATCTGAGGAATATATCAGGAGTGAGCGTAGATGTGTTTAAGAATAAGCTCGACAAATATCTAAACTGCATCCCAGACCATCCAAGATTGGAAGATGCAAAATATACCGGAAGATGTACTAGCAACTCTCTGGTAGACATTAGAGGTGCCTCACACTGAGGGACCTGGGGCAACCCGAACAAGATGTAAGGTCTGTAAGGTCTGTAAGGTGTCTCTCTCTCTCTCTCTCTCTCTCTCTCTCTCTCTCTCTCTCTCTCTCTCTCTCTCTAAATATATGAATTACAACTGACAACAAGAAAACATCAGGAAATTCAACAAAAATTAAACAAACAAAATAGGAACACCCAATGACCCAGGGTCCTTTAATTAACCTTGACAAGGGAGAAAGCAAGAAGAGGAAGAGAAAAAGTTCCGAGAGAGAGAGAGAGAGAGAGAGAGAGAGAGAGAGAGAGAGAGAGAGAGAGAGAGAAAAGCCTGATTGGCTGGACTTTCAAGTTCCACGGTGTAAAATTACTGGGAATTCTCGAACTACCTGATCCAAGGTGTGGAAGACTACCAACTTCTTTCTTCCACCCGGTACGTACCATCCTCCAAGATGGTACTGTACCGTCAGAAGTAAAGGTTCCCACAATATTTTACCCCCCATTTTCTATTCGGTGAAACATTTCACTAGATTTCACACGTGTCTGACAACTATACCGAAACACACTAACCTCATTATTTCTACGAAGAGGGTCCTAAAATTCTTATCATCATTTTAAAAACCTATTATCCTTATTAAACATATTTCCATCTATCATCATCATCTAATCTACATTAGGGACTTCCGTCATTTCCATTATTGTATCATTTCTAAATCTATCCTGCCATATGACTTCTAATATTCATTAAAGATGAGTATTAGAAGTCATACTTACACTAAATTCTTTAGAGGCTTGAATTTAAAGTCAATGGAGCCTTTGGTGGGCTTGCTCCATATGAACCGAGTTCATCCTCTGAATACTACTACTACTACTACTACTACTACTACTACTACTACTACTACTACTAATAATAATAATAATAATAAATAATAATAAATCAGTTAAACCTTTTAGATATACCTTCATTTTCCGCACAGCGATATAGCTCGTACTAGACTAACGTATAACCTACATTTCGTATATCATTCTATTTTGTTTCCAAATTCCACTTCAGTTCAATTTAGTTAAAGTTAACAGTATTCAAGAGCACCTGGAAATCAAATGTATAAACTAAATACCTCTTTATACATAAGCAGGCAACGGGAACACCGTTCATTTCTAAGCCCGGGTTCTTTGGCGCAGGTGCAGGTAAGCACCTGGCTCCCCCCCCCCCACACCAAAACCCAATGCAGAATCCCTCCCGCCCCCAACAATATAATGAAACACAATGATAAAAACTGGAGTCTGTTTAACATTCGAGAGAGAGCGAAGAACACAGATAATACGACGCTACGAGTCATTTTATTTTATTTATTGATTTGTTAATTTTTTTTTATTCTAATATCTGATCTCTTCTTTCTGTATTTCCCATCTACTTCTGCTCCTTCTGTCAAATGAACGCCTTCTTCTTTGGATGATTGAATTTCACGTCAATAATAATAATAATAATACTAATAATAATAATAATAATAATAATAATAAATGTTATTATTATTATTATTATTATATTGTTATTACCGCACAATTTTAGCTGGTTTAATCCAATTTTATTTTTAATCCAATATAGTAAAACGTTTTTTGCTTAAAATATTTTCTGCGCTGAATATTAATATATTCAAAATATTTCTTGCGTCGAATATTAAAAACAAATGAGTGTGTGTGTAAATATAATGCCACGAATAACTCGCCATGGTAAGCATTTCAAACCAACTTCACAATTTATATGATAAAAATATACTTATCTCTTATTTTCTGTGTTACAGGTATAAAATAAAAAGCGTAAAAAAAATTGCCAAAGCAGTAAATCACCAACAAAGTAAATAAAAAGAAACAAAGACACAAAAAACTGGACGTGTTAATGGTTAATTCAGACAGGCCCGGTACTCTTCCTGGTAGAGAGACTGACAGGAAAATTACTTAGAAGACATCTACTTAAGTAGTACCTTCTCCCACCTGATAACCTCAGTCTCATTCAGCCGCCATTAACATAAGTACAGTCTTGTATCGAGGAGAGAGAGAGAGAGAGAGAGAGAGAGAATATTTTTGTGAATATATTATGAGTTGCTTCATTTTGGTGATGTATAAGAATTACCTCACAGCGGCGACCCTCCCGTTTTAAGCATATTCTTCTATTGTCATTTCTCTCTCTCTCTCTCTCTCTCTCTCTCTCTCTCTCCAGTTGCTACATATAATCATATAATGCAGACCACTAACTATCAGGTACCCAATTCAGTGTTTAAGTCAACACAGGGATACCAAATTTTTATGGACCATGCCCAAACCGTTCCGTCCTCGTTCAGTTTGGTGATCAAACTTCGGTCAATCAGCTTCAGTGGGAGGGAATTTCACCGGCACCATTAAAAAGACTACTTGAGAGAGAGAGAGAGAGAGAGAGAGAGAGAGAGAGAGCGAGAGAGCGAGAGAGGAGATAGAGAGAGAGATAGAGAGAGGAATTTTAGAGCGAATTTACCATGGCAACCATTGAACAGTGCTTATAAAATAGACCTGAATAATGCTGATTATTCGCTTGTGTGTGTGTGTGTGTGAGAGAGAGAGAGAGAGAGAGAGAGAGAGAGAGAGAGAGAGAGAGAGAGAGAGAGAGAGAATATCAAAGACCAGAAATGAATACAAAAGTCTTTCACCCTTTCACCCGGAAACGCTTTTTTTCTCTCTCTCTCTCTCTCCCTCAGAGACAAGTAAAAACCGCCAAAGGACTTCTCCAACCCCGCCGCCGCCACCGCCGCCGACGGACAGCTGGCCCACTCCAGCCGTCAAGAGCAGCAGGGTATCGAGTGGCACTGGTGCCATTAACAACATCTTGCAACCTACCGGGGCACTCTTCCCACTTCAAACGCAACTCCCAGTAAATCTATGAGTGCCTGTTTCAAGAACACGAAACTTGGAGAGCTAAAGCTTCATTCCAACTAAATATTCCAAATACAAAATTATCTTTTTAAATTTAGGAATTAAAAGAAAATTATTAATATTGATTGATTAAGACGATTGTAAACACATTCTTCAAAGCGCGCCATCATGAATAAAGATAAATGAATAAAATGAATTTAGGCCTGAAATTCTTAAATTTAGGAATTAAAAGCAAATTATTATTATTGACTAAGACGATTGCAAACACATTTTTCATAGCGCGCCTTCGTGAATAAAGATAAATGAATAAAATAAAATAAAAAAAAACTGAGGGCTGAAAAAATTAGTAACCGATTACGTAATCTCAAACATATTACACAATCATAAAGACTGCTCCATTATTGCCTTACTTATACGTAAACAAAAAAAGAAAATCATCGCAGTTAGTCAGAGGAGAGATGGAACCCACAACAACATAATTACTAAAGAACAACAACAAAAACCAGGGAAACAACAGCAGCGACGTATAATGTCCCTCATAAAGAACAGCCCACGATTCGAAATGCGCGGAAAAAGGAACTTTTTGGGGGAAACTTCTGGATGGTGGGTGAGTGGGGAGGGGGGGGGGGGCGTTGCGGGGAATGGGTAGGTTGGGAGGGTTGATTTATCATCGGCCGCCTCTGTAATTATCATTCCACTTGCCGTATCTTCAAGAGCCAATTATTATCCTTTTGAGTTTGTTTATTCTGTTCTCCGCTTCTCTGTTTTTTTGCATTTGAAGTCTTTCATTTCTCCATTTTTCTTCTTTAGGTCTTCGTTATCACAAAATTTCATTTACAAAACATTTTCGGAAAAAATATACTCATAAACAAAAGTTTTAAACGTTTGCTCCACAGAGCTACTAACCACATAAACGTAAAACGTTTACCTTATCTTGATGTTTATCTAAGTTTCATCCTCTTTCTTCTGGTAAGTCCTTCAAACCTATACGCAAGGATTATCGCCACTTCCCGCATCTCTCCTCCCATTCATATATACTATAACGGTTGGGCTAACAGGCGGCATTAAGTCCTATTAAATCCAAACAGCGTCCCTTCTTCTGTGAAATTACAGTCATATCAAACCCATTACCAGAACGTAATGCGTAATAAATGAACAAGGGACGCGAGGCGTCTCGTACACATGGGTCATTCTTTGTTTAATCTCTCTCTCTCTCTCTCTCTCTCTCTCACAAGAAATACGAGAAGCTTCATTGAAACACATGGATTATTCCTTATTCATCTCTCTCTCTCTCTCTCTCTCTCTCTCTCTCTCTCTCTCCACAATAAATGCGAGAAGCTTCATACACAAGGATCATTCTCTCCTCTCTCTCTCTCTCTCTCTCTCTCTCTCTACAATAAATGCCAGAAGCTTCATGAAAAGGATCATTACTTATTCACCTCTCTCTCTCTCGCTCTCTCTCTTTCTACAATAAATGCCAGAAGCTTCATACAAAAGGATCATTACTTATTCATCTCTCTCTCTCTCTCTCTCTCTCCACAATAAATACTAGAAGCTTCATCTACATGGAAAATTCTCTCTCTCTCTCTCTCTCTCTCTCTCTCTCTCCACCATATTTTCTTAACGATAAATCAAGAATGATGATCACTGAAAAAAAAAAACTGAACAGACACAACGCAATAAATTCATACACACACATACAACTTTCCACCTAACACTGTCGGGGAACAAATTCCTACCAAATCAAACCTTTGAAATATATTACTGCGAACAAAGTACCAGTGGGGACATCACGGCTTGTAATAACGTGCCTACCAGCTATTAAAGTGGGTTCCTTAATGCGCAATAAACTACGTAAATTGGTTCTAATGTCACCCAGTTCCCATAATAAAGTAGTGTGCTGTTACTCAAACCATGTTCAACTAAGAGTAGAAAAAACAAGATACTAAAGAGAGAGAGAGAGAGAGAGAGAGAGAGAGAGAGAGAGAGAGAGAGAGAGAGAGAGAGAGGTACTAGTACTAAACACCAACGAAAGAGAGACGGAGATATAAACACTAACGAGAGAGAGAGAGAGAGAGAGAGAGAGAGAGAGAGAGAGAGATAGATGAGAGAGAGAGAGAGAGAGAGAGAGATACAAAATACTGACGAGGGAAAAGTTAGAGATAGAGGCGGGTGTTCTAGGTCATCTAATTAAATCTCCTGTTTTCATATTTGAAAGTGCAAAGTATAACAATTAACTACATAATTCCTTTAGATAATTTCTATTAACAAGTTAATCTTGACACATAAATGTTTTGTACATCCCAGAATGATGTATTCAGTCATTTCAAATAATAAGGGAACTACGAACAAAATAGCAATTCTGGATTTATTCAATTTGAATACTAAAAACAAATTCTTGATTAATTCAATTTCAATACTAAGGAAATTAAAAAATAAAATAAGCAAGTCTGGATTTCGTCAGTTTAAATACTAAAATATAAAAACATATGTGAATTCAGTAAATTTGAATACTAAGAAAACGATAAAAAAAAAAAGAGTAAATTTGTTTTCAATCAATTTGAAAAAAAGCAACTCTGGATTCATTCAATTTGTACATTAAGAAAACTTTTTACAAAAATAGCAATCCTGGTTCCATTCTATTTGAAACACTAAGGAAACTATTTAAAAAAAAAAATAACAGCAATTTCGGATTCAGTCAATTTGAATACTAAGTAAACAAAACAAAACAAAAATTGCAATTCTAGATTCATTCAATTTGGTTACTAAAAAAAATGTAATTCTAGATTTAGTCAATTTCGAAACTAAAAAAAAATATTCTGGATTCAGTTAACCTGAATAATATAGAATAAAAAATAAATAAATGGCTACAGCGAACGCTATTCTGATGATAAAAATGACCTCATTGGCGTATCAGATACGGGTTGGGGGGGAGAGGGGCGGGGATGAACGAACGTGAAATTCACCGTGAAGTTATTTTCAGTGGGGCATTGTTGTTGGCAGATCCAATTTCACGCGAAAGTGACGAGGCGACTCTCAACTTCGAAAGAGGAAAATAATAGAATTTCCGTCTCGCTTACATCGATAAATAAAGTCAGTGATGCAGAGGTCTTTTAGTCTCGCGCACTTTGGACTAAACCCTTCCCTCCGCCCCCACCTCAAAAAAAGTCAGTGATACAGTGACTAGTCTAAACCTCAAAAAAAAAAAAAAAAAAGGCAATAAAAAAAATAAATAAATCAGTGATACAGCAATCTTTGGTCTGGCGCACTTTAGACCAAACTTCCCAGAAAAAGCAATAAGAAGAATTCTTAAGTCATGGACGAACTGTTTCTGACAGTAAATTCGTTTCTGCTTTGCTCAGGAAATTCAACGTTTTTGACGAATTCGAAAACCCCGCACTTCAGATTTTACATACCGTCATCCAACGCTTTTACAGAGATCCCAGTCATTAGCTATATTATTATTATTATTATTGTCATCCAACGCTTTTACAGAGATCCCAGTCATTAGCTATATTATTATTATTATTATTATTATTATTATTCAGAATATGAAAGCTAATCATGTGGGAAAGGCCGACAGGGGCACTGGCTTAAAATTCAGGCTTTCAAAGAAAATGGTGTTCATTAGGGTGAAGTAAGAGGCGGTAGAGAGCTATACAGAAAGACCTAACTAATTAAAAGGAAAAAATATCCTACCTCGCAAGACACCTTTTCAAAACACCTGAGATGCCCACCTGGGAATTCATCATTCATCGGAAGGCGAGCGTAAAGGAACTCTCTCTCTCTCTCTCTCTCAAGCATGCCCGTCGCCTTTTGCCATGAACCTACCTCTCTCTCTGTGAAAAGCAGCCCATCTTCATTTGTCATTGGTCATGAACCTCTCTCTCTCTCCTCTCTCTCTCTCTCTCTCTCTCTCCATGACGACGCTCACGTAGGCATTAGTTGCAGGCTGATCTTATCTGATGATTTAATGTCCCTCGGAGGGATCGGAAAAGTTCTTACCAGACTGCAATGACTGGAGGTTTTGTTGTCATGACATCTCAAAAGGTGACTGTCCATTTTACCTAGGTCTACATTTTTCTTAAATAGGGTCACAGCAGCAGAAGAATCTGGAGTGTGCGTGCATACACGGCGAAGGAAGGAAGGCGCATTGGAATCTCGGCCAAAAGCCAAGCGCTGGGACCTATGGGGTCATTCAGCGTTGAAAATAATGATTGACTCCACTGTTAGGAGAGGGTGGGACATATGATGGAGGAAAGAGAATAAGAACGGAGGTACAGTGAAAGGAATGATAGGGGTTGCAGGTAGGGGTCAGAGGGACGCTGCAAAGAACCTTAAGTAATGCCTACTGTGCACCATGTTATATGCACTGACGGCACTAGCCCGCTCAAGGGGAATAAACGAAGGCGTCCCTGCCATAACCCTTTGAACAAGGTCGGAATTCTTTAAAAGAAAAAAAAAATAGAATAAACTATGTTACAAAACATGTCTTCTCTAACCGGATAAATTATGGCAGAAACAGCTCCCGGTAAATTCTCGGACATAAAAACTTACGTTGAAATGAAGAAAAGTCACAAAATGCCGCGTCACTCTGAATGACAAAATCTTCTGAATGACAAAATCTCCCTCGAAACAAGAAACAAGAAACGAGGCGAATAAAGCGGCTTCACTGATATGTATAAAGGCAAGCAAGCAAGCACTGGGTCGTTCTCTTTCTCGTAACCAAATAGGTTTCTCGGGAGTCATTAAAACGGCCTAATATCGTGGAGGCGGCCGGGCCTTAACAGACGTCCAGGGTGATAAAAACCAAATTATGAACTCATCCAGGAGATAACTTTACAGCCGTTCTCAGAGAATATTCACAAACCCAACTTCTATTTAGGCAGAGGCCAAAAAGTGAATTTCTTTAGGAAAAGAAGGATGGAGGGGGGAGAGAGAGAGAGGGAGAGAGGAGGGAAGTAGAGAGAGGGGGGAGGGGGGGAAGGAGGAGAGCGGGAGGGAAGTAAGAAGAGAGAAGGCGATGAAGAGAAGTAGGAAAAGGGAATGAGAGGGAGGAAAGTTGAGAGAGAGAGAGAGAGAGAAGAGAGAGAGAGAGAGAGAGAGAGAGAGAAGAGAGAGGCAGAGAGAGAGAGAGAAAGAGAGAGAGTTAAATTGGAAATTTTACAGCCTTTTTAAGGTGTCAGGAATAGTCAGGACCAGAGGAAGCCATTCACCTGAGGTCATAAAGGTGATTATGACAGTGTTCTTCCAAGGTCCAATTGACGTTTATGACCTTCCGAGATAGTTACATTAGGCGGTGCTCCGAGGATCAGCTTCCTTGTTTCCCCTATAGTCTCTCTCTCTCTCTCTCTCTCTCTCTCTCGGTCTCTCGTCTCTCTTCTCTCTCTCTCTCTCTCTCTCTCTCTCTCAATATATACTATTCTGAGTTAGTCATTTTCGGTGTAGGATTTTAATAATGCTCTCT
The DNA here is from genome assembly GCF_015104395.2 of Macrobrachium nipponense. NCBI lineage: Eukaryota > Metazoa > Arthropoda > Malacostraca > Decapoda > Palaemonidae > Macrobrachium > Macrobrachium nipponense. Next base: position 84,114,778 of record NC_087206.1, read on the forward strand.
CTCTCTCTCTCTCTCTCTCTCTCTCTCTCTCTCTCTCTCTCTCTCTCTCTCTGGGTCAAGCTCTTCAAAGAATTTAACACTTTAATGTTAGAATAACTCGATATAAAGTTTCTATGATACCCAAGTGTGTTTTTAATTGTCTTTATTTAATCAAAGACCACACTGGCTGCTGTTTATGCAAATAGATGAAATAAATAAAAGTCTACTTTGTGCTGATAGTAGCATTAACCCTGAAAATCAGAAATTTCAAGGCCAAATGGGCCACTTTTGAATTTACTTTTTTTTTATATTTTCCTTCCGTTCGTTTTATGTTTAATATATATGACTTATATGTACGAAATATTTCCTATTTCCTTTTTTGTTGTTGTATCTAATTTAGATTTATTATTGCCTTCTTTTATTTATTTAATATCTTTTCTTTAATTTGTCTGTAAGAAACCCAACCTCTACCTTACCGCAAAAAAAAAAAAAAAAAAAAATCAAAAAAAAAAAAAAAAAAAAAAAAAAAAAAAAAAAAAAAAAATGCAGTGTAATTGGGCTGACCATCAGCACTCCAGAGGCCCCCATATTAGCACATGGCACCGGAGGAAAAAAAAAAAAAAAAAAAAAAAAAAAAATGTGATAGCAGTTACTCATCGTCGCCTGATCTCGCCATATACGGATTAATCCGGATGTTAGTCTTATTCCCAAAGGGATGCCATGAGATTAGCCACACGCGTAAGCCACCCCCCCCCCCCCAAACCCCAAACCCCAACAACAATTCCCCCTCAGGGCATCCTGCCTTAGGTAGGCTATGCCAAGAGGTATACTGCCATAATAAAAAAATGACCAAAACCTGATAGAGAGAGAGAGAGAGAGAGAGAGAGATAACAATGGTTCGACAACTTCAGTATTAAAAAAATATTTGGGCACATGATTTATGATACGTAAAAAAATTGGTTGACAAAAAAAAAGAAGAGAAACTGGTTAGAGAGCCATTATCGACAAATTACATTATTAGCATGTTCGAGAAAGGTAAAACCCGTTTCCTTTTAAACATTAACTACTTTGAAAAACTAAGTGAGAGAGAGAGAGAGAGAGAGAGAGAGAGAGAGAGAGAGAGAGAGAAATAAACTTCTACATTTCATGAATTCCACAAAGTGCGAATTTTCACACAGGATATCTAATACTCGTATGTACACGAGATGTAGTAGAGATTAGCATTCTAAAAGTTTCCTGTTTTTATTTAATTTTATTTGTTTTTCATTTTACTTATTTTATACCTCATATCTCCCTAAGAGGAAGACAACACAATAATTAAATCAACTCTCATACACTGAAGTTCGTTCTTAGGTTGAAATGAAAGTAAGTGTTAATATCACAAAAATGAAGGGTTGTATGTCGTAAAAGTTAAGCAATATTACACTGCTATGAACATTAACTACTGACTCACTAAGGTGGAATTGCAGAAATTTCAATCAACATCTTTTGGTGAAGCTTACGAAATATATATATATAATATATATATATATATATATATGTGTGTGTGTGTGTGTGTGTGTGTGTGTGTATATATATATAATATATATATATATATATATATATATATATATATATATATATATATATTATATATATATTTGTGTGTTTGTTTCTGAATTACACGGATCCAACCGCATACAAACAATAATTTTGCTGAGAAAACCAGATATAACATTTCTCGATAAAAAAAATTCCCAACAAAACCGACACTTCGGAATGAACCAACATTAAACAGAACATCGGATGTATATGAAAAGAAACCCATAAAATCTGAAAGCGATTTAAGCTTCATCTCTGAAAGCAGAAAAGCGAGTTTTCATTGCGCTATCAATAAAAACTAGTTTTTTAAGCAAACCACACCACACACAACACACACCTGACAGTCAGAGAGAGAGATAGAGAGAGAGAGGAGGAGGAGAGATGAAGGAGAGAGAGAGAGACAATGCTAATATAACAGGTATGCTGAACTTAAGACATATACAAGAATTAACTGTTTTCGATTTCCAATGAATAATAAAACGAAATGGCAATTATAACATTAAAGATATACATTATTTATATATATATATATATATATATATATATATATATATATATATATATATATTCTCTCAGACTGAATTGCTTTTTATACAATAAAATAAATACAAATTACATCCATGGAGCAAACTTCTCTTAAACGCTGTCCTCTGCATAACACCGAATACAGCGAAATCTGAAAGTCACCAATATCACAATACTACTTTCACATTCTATTTTATTCTTAATCTAAAGTTCCCAATTAATTGTTCTTAAACAACCCAGTGCGAACAAAGGGCATTACGTCATCAAAAATTACCAATCCGTGACATTTTGGCTTCTTACCACGAATAGCACTAATTTCAGAGAGAGAGGAGAGAGAGAGAGAGAGAGAGAGAGGGGGGGGTAAAAGTAAGCTGAATAAGCATAAACACTTTAAAAAGGAGCTCACTTCAGGGGGAGAGAAAGAAGCTAGCTTCAGAGAGAGAGAGAGAGAGAGAGAGAGAGAGAGAGAGAGAAACACAGCCTAAACGAAATACATTTTTCTACTCAATGGCAGAGTGGCTTTCAGTGCGTGGGATTTCGGCACCGATTAGAAAAAAAAGCTGCCTGCAATTGAAAAGCAGGTTCTGAAAGAAGGAAAGAAAGAAAGAAAAAAAAATACAGACAGGAATAATCGGTTCAAATGAAGAGAAATGAAAGACAGACGAAGGACTGAGAAGAAAATTGCACCTAAGATGATTTCGAGAGAACCACTTTACAAACAAACAAACATAGAAAACACTTCGGTTTCTCTCTATCCATCACATGTAGGATGAAACTGCTTGCACTCTGCCCTTCCCAATGACAAATCAACATGCCGAGGGCATATGCCAATTCCAGGCGGTCACCCAACCAAGCACTGACCAAACGTGTTGCTTCTAAACTTCGCTGGCGAATGTGTTATTGCCCTTCGAGCCTAAGGAATGGAAAAGTGTGGTATCAAAGGCTCAGGCGATGACAATCCCACTTCTCGAAAGAGAGAAGGATTATAAGATTCGGAACACAATATAGAGGCAGAGATTCAGCTTCCCTAGAGATAATCACTCTCAATACCTCTCATCTTCTGGAAAGAACGATAAACATAGTAGACCACTGACAACAGTATACCACTACAGTATACTATTGATATGATTTACATTAAATATATATATATATATATATATATATAATATATATATATATATAGATATATATATATATACACATACTATTAACATTACATCCTGCAGGATTTTTCGTGTTACGTATTTAGGTGCTGGTCTCATTCACGTAGTGTTCATACGCGTAGTTTTATTCATTTTGTCGATTCCTACTATACTGAACGACTTTCACTTTATTTTCTTTAATCATTTCTGAAGAGAAGATCTGGCGAGTGTAAGGAATTTAATGCATGCGAACAAGCCTCCATTTTCCACTTTTTAGGGTTTTTGATTTTTGAAAGTGGCATATTTCTGGGACCATTTGTAATACGTTGACTGAGTTAAAACTATAATCTATATATGAATATAAAATTATAGTTTTTACCTAATATTATTCAGAAGATGAAGCCTATTCATACGGAACAAGGCCCCTACAGGGGCCATTGGCTTGAAATTCAAGCTTCCGAAGAATATGGTGTTATTCGAAAGACGGAACAGAAGGTAATAGGAAATACAGAAATAGGGGATCAGCTCTTAGAAAAACAAATAAAATAACAAACTGATAAATAAATATTTAACTCAGTGTATTAAAAATGGACCCACAAATATTTCCCTTTCTACAGGATATCAAGAATCAAAAAATGAGAAAAAAACATCACGCCCCCAGCATAGATTAGCTTCTTTAAATCAAATGCTTTCCTTAAAAAAACGAATAAAAAAATTGTTAAACAATGTTTCAGAGAAGGAATCGACAAAAATAAATTAAAACTACGCAGACGACCAACACGGGAAGGATACCACCACAGCGCCCGAATACGTAACACGAAAAACCCAAGGGGATAAGATTTCGGGAAAAGAGAGAGAGAGAGAGAGAGAGAGAGAGAGAGAGAGAGAGAGAGAGAGAGGTGAAAACAGTGAACTACTGCTTACGAGAGAGAGAGAGAGAAGGGCACGTGTGTGGTCCTTAAAAGAAAAAAAAAAAGAAAAAAAGAACAATCCGTTTCCTCGTCATAACTGCTGAGTCGTAATTATTAAGGAGGGGGAGGGGGAAGGTAAGGGAGGGAAAGGGGGAGGTAGGAGAGTCATCAAGTGCCTCCTTGTCTTCAAGTGACTCACTCCCCTCCTCCTCCTCCATTTGGGAGACGATGCCACCTTCTAAGATTTCGTTCGGATGCGTGACTTTGGGACGTAAAGACGGAAAACGTGAAAAATAATGGAGGCTAAAAGGGGAATTCACAATTCCTCCGGGTACAAGTAGATATTAGAGGTGTGTGTGTGTGTGTGTGTGTGTGTGTGAGTACAGAACACTGGCAAACCACAAATGGGGCCACTTATAAGCATCTATCCAAATTCTCAACTGATCCCACTTCTTTTACAACCGCATAAATACCATAAATACCTGTATGGCACTCTTAAATCCTGATTTAAAAGGAGAATTGAAAACAAAATGAATGACTGAATTAATGGACATCTGGGTTCATCTGTACATGTTAATTTTCTCCAGAAGACTCATTTTAAAACACGAATCTTAAAAAGAAAACCATTTACAACATACATCTGTAATAAAAAAAAAAACATTTTAAAACACGAATCTTCAACAGAAAACCAATTTATAACATACATCTTTAATAAAAACCCATGAATCGTTAACAGAAACCCAATTTTAAAAATCTTTAAAAGAAAACCATTTTAAAACATGGATATTTATTAGAAAACCATTTTAAAACATGAATCTGTAATAGAAAGCCATTTTAAGGCATAACTAATTAATAGAAAATTATTCTAAAATATGGACCCTTAATAGAAAAATTTTAAAACACGAATCTTTAATAGACAACCATTATAAAATGTAAATCTTTCATAGGAAACAATTTTAAAACATAAATCTTTAAAGAAAGCCATTTTAAAACATAAATCTTTAAAGAAAGCCATTTTAAAACATAAATCTTTAAAGAAAGCCATTTTAAAACGTAAATCTTTAAAGAAAACCATTTTAAAACGTAAACCTTTAAACCATATATCGAACGTCGAGGAAATCAAAAGACTGAAGACAATACAGAAAATACAGAACTTTAGAGCTGCACATCACCTTTAGAATCCTTAATCACTACAGGTGTAAAATAAAAACAAAAATAAAAATTCAACGGCTGTTATCCAGGTAAACCCAACGCCAATATTGGCTGGAATCAAGACCCACATATACATAACAAAACCGGCCGTAAACGTCTTTTGTGATTCTATGCGCTGCAAACCCAACCTCAAATCCCCAGGTAAGCAAAGAGGGGCGCATAAAGATTACCTTTGGAGGCGGAACAGGCGGACAGGAAGGATGCTATCAACATGAACCATCGGGGACCATGATCACTATAGGTTTGTGGTCAAACTTTTCTCTCTCTCTCTCTCTCTCTCTCTCTCTCTCTCTCTCTCTCTCAGGAATTCATTCGATGTTTACCCTATGAGTAATGGGTCAGCTAGTTTCGGGTAAAGTTGAATAGGAGTTGGTTTTTCGCCATACATTTTGAAAAGAATTTCAAATAGGAATTTAAGAGTAGCAGCTATTTATGAGAAGGCCACACACACACACACACACACACACACCACACAGAGAGAGAGAGAGAGAGAGAGAGAGAGAGAGAGAGACTTCATTGTGATTAGTTCACACCACTGGTGTGAGGATTTTCCGTGCCAGGCCCCCTCGTTTGGATGGCATACATTAACGAGAGAGAGAGAGAGAGAGAGAGAGAGAGAGAGAGAGAGAGAGAGAGAGGACAATGTTGAAGGAGACAGGGATCGAATGGAGAAATAATAGACATAAGTATATTGAGAGAGAGAGAGAGAGAGAGAGAGAGAGAGAGAGAGAGAGAGAGAGAGGACAATGTTGAAGGAGACAGGGATCGAATGGAGAAATAATAGACATAAGTATATTGAGAAAGAGAGAGAGAGAGAGAGAGAGAGGACAATGTTGAAGGAGACAGGGACCGAATGGAGAAATAAAAGACATAAGTAGAGAGAGAGAGAGAGAGAGAGAGAGAGAGAGAGAGAGAGAGAGAGGGGGGGGGGGGCGGAGGGGGAGATTCACTGCTCACACTAATCTGAAAGTTACTGTGTAGCCTTCTACACTTCTTCCCTAGCACCAATCAATCAATAAATATTCAGAACGCAAACAAACCTCTCTCTCTATCTGTGTGTGTTTGTTTGTGTCCATGTTTATGTTAGTTTCCAAGGAAAGGTACACCCAAGAAAGAGCGCTTCTTCCTGTTGCTACCCTCTGAACAGTGATTTTGTTTCAATGTTTTTTTTTATTTATCTATTTTAGCATTTCACTATTTGAAACGTTGAATAAACATGATTCCTCGTATATTCTTTAATGCCCTTCATTTTCTTAATCATTTCATTTGATGTTCTTTCATTCATTTTACTCAAATATTTTCACTGCATCTTCATAGTACTTCCTTTATGCCGTTATATTTTCCTTCCCTTTTTACTCTTAAAACATTTTCCTCTTTATTAGGTTTATCATTTTGTGCGTCCTGTTCCTTCCAGCGATTTCTTCGTTAAAGAAAAAAAATAAAAAAAACTCCTTAGAATACGTAAGATTACAGCAAAGAATCAACACGCAAATAACACAGACAGGATAAACTGGATATAAATATGAACCACTTCGCTAGAAACGTAAGTCTTGCATGTTGCAGATTGATGAATGCAATAAATATTTTATGATCGCTGCATGTCCGCACGAACTTCGATTTTTTTTTTCTTCTTCTGAATGACGTTGTTCCGACTATAAAATGTATCTATCCCTTATAAAGAACAAAAGTCTGTGAATCTGACTGAAGACTGGTTACAAGTGTATTTCATACATAGACGAGCGCGAACGCAAACCAAGATACGTACACACAAACTCACAGACTAGCATACACACGCAATATATATATATATATATATATATATATATATATATATATATATATATATATATATTTGTGTGTGTGTGTGTATACATATATAGACAAGTAAACTAACCTGTGTTATTTCAACTAAGAAACAACTTAATTTCCAGCGTCACCATATTTGAAAAAAGTTGCTTCTGTTCCGATGTGCAACAATTATCGACGTCACTAATTATTCTGGTATCATGGGAATTACAGTGGTAAATAACACATGCTTGAAGCAATCATATTATAATAACACCAAATTACGTCCATTTATTTTTCCTGTGTGTAACAACGATGGTTTTGCCGTCGTCCAAACTGTGTCTATATAAACTTCAAATCTTGATATATTAATATATAAAAAATCACAAATGCAGATCTGTTAATCAAATAAATTAAAAATATTGATAATATACTGGAAAAATGTGTTCAGTGTTATCACATCGAAGAACAAACTGGAATAAAAACTATCAACATATTACAGCAGAGAGCAGAACTGTGGAGAGAGAGAGAGAGAGAGAGAGAGAGAGAGAGTAGGTAACTGAAGGCTATAGTATATCCATTGACTTGGTACAAAATTGCAACGCAATAAGCCACGGCGCCCTTACATACAAACACAGCCTTAACAGACACACACACACACAAACACGTACCCATATCTCCTACAAACAACGACTCCAGCATTGCCTTCGCCGCCCACGCGCCCACATTTTAACATCCCAACCACATTGTACAAACCTCTCCACGTAACCCCACCCACCTTCTCCCTACCACTCACAAAAGTACATGCAGACGGCACCTACGCCCATGCACGACGCCCACACCATATAACGCTGCTGGCGCCGTGTTGCAAGGGCCCACAAGGCGCCCGTTTTGCCACGCCCCCCTGATGGGACGTAAGGTCCAGGGTTCCTTTATTACATAAAGAATTGCACAATGCACCCACGGAGCAACCTTCGGAGGATTAACGTGCAACTTTGACGGTAGTAAATGTTAAAAGGTATTACTAGCAGTCTCTCTCTCTCTCTCTCTCTCTCTCTCTCTCTCTCTCTCTCTCTCATACACGAGCATATAAACACAAATACGCTTAAACGTCTCTTGACACTGCTTGACAAGACTATATCAAATAAATTAAATGCTTTTTCGGGCATGCCCATCCACCCTACATTAATTGTACCTTCCAGAGATGCATTTTAGAGATAATTGAAATAATTCATTGTCACTCTGTCTGTCTTCGCCAGTTACTCAAGAGTCGATCACTTCATCTTGGTCTCATAAGGCTACTATCGTTTTCGTTAACGAGCGAGTACAACATTCATGTGTGCTTTATTCACGGGGATGAATATGAAGCAATAATTACTACTACTGCTGTCACTATTAATAATAATAATAATAATAATAATAATAATAATAATAATAATAATAATAATAATAATGGTGGTAGTAGCAGTAGTAGTAATCTTGATAATCATTACTAGCACAAATACTATTATGATCATTAATATTATCAGTGAAGAAATCCACACATAAGACTAAATACCCAATAAAAAAAATGTCATTATTACTACACAGCTATCTTCAGAAATTAATTTGCCTTACATAACAAATGACAACGAAAATTGCGAGAAGTCAAAACACAGGAGAGAGAGAGAGGAAAAAAACTAGCCATCATTACGCACAAGCTAATTTACGACACTGCACAGGTAAAATTTTAGACGATACAACACTTTTCACAATCAATGAAATTCGTCTTTGGGACGTTGTCAAGTGTTACCAGTTTTGGGCATAAACAATAAATATAAGCACTGGCCGACCACCCATCCACCAGCGCCCCCGACAGTCTCGTCTCTTTGGGCACCTAGGCATAGAAGGACATCATAATATACTACCTGCTTGTAGACACAACAACAACTGCAATATGTAAATAAAGCTCACGAACTTCCATTAGTCAAACACATTAGTTTTAAACGCGAGATTTATTTATATCTCAGATTTTAATCGTGTTTTTCATTTTACCTTCAACTATGATGAGACAAATCCTATACCAGTGCCCGAATAAGACTTATAAAATCATAACAAATCAAAAGAGCAAATAAATACGGTGCAACCTTCACCTTGAGCGGCCCAAAATAATATCTGCTATATTGTCTTCAAAGTGCCTCTGTGCTACATTCAAAACAACTACTGGGAAAGAGGGAGAGAGAGAATGTGCTACACTCACCCAATACGATTGCAGAGAGGAGAGGAAGAAAGAGAGAGTATTTGCTTCTCTCAATAAATACGATGAGAGAGAGAGAGAGAGAGAGAGAGAGAGAGAGAGAGAGAGAGAGAGAGAGAGAGAGAGAGAGAGAGAGAGAGAGGCTAATAAAACCCCCGAAAAGCTCTCCATTAGCATATAAATTATTCAACGCAAAATATCACGCCCACACCCACGGCTGATTAAGGATAAACATGATGTGGTGTATTCTTTATATTAACAACAATATAAATACTTCTACTACTCTTTTTGGGAATACAATATCTATTTCTTCGTTTGGAAAAACACAAATTACTAAGGGCTTTTGTCAAGTATTAATTTGTTTTAATTCACAACTATCTCTGATAAATTCTAAAACTCTAGCGAGTAAATCTGTGCAATATGAAAGCAGTAACATTTTTAATGCTGTTAACTCTCATAACTGATAGCAGCTACAGCTGTGCAATATTAAATTGGGTAAAGCACATCTTTTTATAACTATTAACACTGTTAATATAAATATATATAATAAATAGCCTTTTATAATAATAGCAATTACAACTATAACTTCATTACACTGACGATATGTGACGGTTACTTCTAAGACCAATAACCAATAATTCCATAAATATCAAATCCACTACAACATATTCCTCTAGGTTATGAAAAAAAAGTTAAATAAAAAATTTAATTTCGTAACAACTCAAGCATAAAAAATGCTCTAATAGAACAACTTTAAAAAACTAATTTGATCCTCAACTTAATTTCACAGCAATTAACTTATCCAAACTATGAAGGAAAAAAAAATCTTTATAAAAACGACCTTCTCTTCCTTTTGAAAAAAAAAAGAAAAAGAAACCTATTTACATATTAGCGTCACTTAAAGAAGCAACGAAGTGGGAAGATCCTTCACAGATAAAGCAAAGAGTTCACAAATAACTTACATGACTTGCTGACTTTTCAATGGCATACAGGACTCGCTGACACTTCTATAGCATACCTGACGTGCTGACACTTCATTAATATACATAACTTGCTGACACTTCAATAACATACATGACAAGCTCATACTTAGGTAGCTTACATTACTTGCTGACAATTCAACAACGTACATGACTCACTCAATAACATACATGATTTGCTGACACTTCAAAATTATACATGAATAGCTGATACTTAGGTAGCATACATGGCTTGCTGACACTTCAAGAACAAAGGACGATTGGCAATAAAATTAACACAAAGAGGTTTGTGAAGAAGTATCCGAATACGCGCATGCGTGTTAGCTGTGACGCCAGAGTTTCGCATAGACTGCTTTAGGATAAGGCAAAAAAATAAATAAATAAATAAAATAAAACAAAAATAATATAAAAAATAAAAATAATATAAAAAATGTAAATACTGTTTAAATGAGTAAATAGTAACTAACGGCAATATTGAAAAAAAATGTAAACATTATGTTTAAAAGAGCAGTTAGCAGCATACGGGAATATTAAGAAAAGTGTCAACACTTAACACGAGCATATAGTAGTAGCTAACGGGAATATTGAAAAAATAAAGTGTAAACATTTTATCTAAACAAGCAAGTAGTAGCTTAGGGGGAAATCAATCCCAATAACTTTTTTGTTCATATTTATCTTTCGACATTTTTTTTTCGAAATATGTCTTCTATTAATTTCAAACTTTCTTTTAGTACGACTCTTCTCTCTCTAAAAAGAGACTATCTTCCGTCCTACGTCAATGAAAAGAAATCAACAGATAAATTATCTTTTATATGGAGAGCCATGCAAAATTTAAGAAAAAAGAAAAAAAAAAAACTCCATAAACTGCATGTTTTCAATAAAATAATTAGGTTTGGATCGTCGTCTTTCCAACCTTCACCTCACCCTTACCATTGGAAAAAGCAGCCTATTAAAATCATTGTGCGTGTGCATGCATAAGCACAGGTTAGTTAACCTCATAATTGCGTCACGCGCCAAAATGCGTAGAGCGATACGGTGATGTCAAACCCTCCCTCTCTCTCTCTCTCTCTCTCTCTCTCTCTCTCTCTCTCTCTCTCTCTCATATACGCCTCCAGACCAACCTCCTACACGAGGGCCGGGCCCACTTTTATTCCCACTTTTGTGTCGCATTTAAGCCGTCGCACATAAAAATGACGTCGCCTAAAAGGATATTTTTTCTTCCTTTTTTTTTTCAAAGCCTCTGCTGTCCATCACTTATGAGGTCTCCTGCCTGTCCGCCTGTCTGTCAGTCTACCTGACTGTCTGTCTGATTCTTGAATGTACAGCAAAGTCAGATTAGCTCTTCGATGTGTATTTCCTATGCATATTACTACTGATTCTGATAATAATAATAATCAATAATAATAAATATTAATAATAAATTTAATAATTTTAATAAATTAATAATAAATTCAATAATTTTTTAAGAATTAAATTTTTAATAAGAATAATTAATTTAATAATAATAATAATAAGAAAAATAATAATATAATAATAAAATTAATGAAAAAGCGAAAAACCCACAAAATTACTGAGATAACGTGTTTACTTATAAGTATTTACATTTTATTTTACTAATTATAAGTAAACACGTTATACGTAGTAATTTTGTGGGTTTCTTTTTCAATCTTCAGAAGAAACTGAAAGAAGTTTTTTGTTTGGTTAATAATAATAATAATAATAATAAAATAATAAAATAATAATAATAATAATAATAATTAATAATAATAATAATTCGCCATTTACCTGCCCACAAGATGATTACAAGGAAACGATTGTAAGATTTTAAGAAATAGAGCAGATTATCTACCATCAATAAAATAATAATAATAATAATAATAATAATAATAATAATAATAATAATAATAATAATAATGTTTCTTACCAAACAGCTTTTTGATGAAGTCTTACGACTGTAAACAAAACCTTTATACTAACTCCCCTAAAATTTTTGAAATTAACTTAATATTTCCCCCTTCTAATTATTAACATTATCACCGAGACAATCAGTGAACCAAAAGTTTAAAAAGAAGAAGAAAAAAAAAAAAAAGGCAGCCATTATCATACAAGAAAATATGTGTACCTCTACAGGTTTTAAGGGTAAAGGCTGTAAGGAAGACTCAGATTACCAGACAGAGTTGTCTCTCTCTCTCTCTCTCTCTCGCGATCCTATCTTGCAAGCTGCGACGGTGAATAACATTTATGTAACATCTTACCAAGAGTACACGCCCACCATCCAATAAAAATAAAGTTAATGGGGTGCAAATAAATGGGGAGAGAGAGAGAGAGAGAGAGAGAGAGAGAGAGAGAGAGAGAGAGAGAGAGAGAGAGAGAGAGAGAGAGAGTGGTTTCCGTATAAACTAAGTACAATAAATATGGTATAATAATTAGGTTTCACCTATACATGCAGTACATAAAATGTTACAATAAATAAATAAATAAATGATTGTATACGAATACATAAAGTCTTTGCTTCGGTTACCTTATAATGCCAATGGGGACTTACTCATCATTTCTCACAAAACAAAGAATTGAATCCGTAGCGAATCCGCCTACTTCGACCTTATATCACCGTTTGGAGATCGGACGAGCTTTTGCCACGCATCAGCCAATATCTAATAATAATATAATAATTTTGAAAATATAATTTCAACAATGGCCATCGATAGAAACATTAGAAGCAGACACTTACGAGCGCACGCCTTGCCTAATGCTATTATTATAAATTCTGTGTTCCATGATATCAGATCAATTTCTTGGAGCTGAGCCTGCACAATGCGCGCTCGCGCGCACATTCTTTTTTCAGGACTTATCCTTACTATACAGCTCTAAATGCCTCCGAACTGCTCTCCTTTCACTTTCTATGTGATATATACATAGATACCACGAGTCAATGGAGTTTTAAATTACTTTGAGCACAGTAAAGCTTTTGGGTGAATTCTACCATCCATATTAATATCAAAATTCTCTCTCTCTCTCTCTCTCTCTCTCTCTCTCTCTCTCTCTCTCTCTCTCTCTCTCTCTCACCGCTGGTGACCTACCTATCCTACTCACCTCCTACCATTTCATCCTCTTAAATCCTCTAAAAGGATTTGGCCAAATTCGTTCACGCATCCTACGTTCCCCTCGCGCCTTAATCCTACACCCCAGAGGCAAGGCCTTGCCAGAGGCCCCCCAACGGCGCCAAAATCGTCCACTAGTACTTACCTACCAGGCACGCTAGCTACCTGGGAAATGAGAGCGATTTGGGCTGGAAGGCTGCTGCTCTATTTGTACTATAATATTCGCTGATGGAAAGGAGACACCATCGTGCTATTTAATGTCAAGTATTCTGAGACTTACAAAATGCAACTCATAAAAGTAGAAGCAACTAAAGAGATTCACCATATTTCCGTCACTGAAGGTTTTCCAAGATGCTGAAAAGGGACCACAGGTTTACGAAAATAATGAACACGTTACTATCCATTTTCTAAACCAATTGACTTCACACTGAAAAAAAATATTTGTGTAAAACAATTTCAATATCTTTTCACCAGTATCTAAGCTCTTCAATTCATAAAGAGTTTGTACATTTTTTTTAACAAAACTTACGGAATAGATTAAATATCAGATGAGGTACGTGTTGTTTGTTTGTATTGAGTTTTTACGGTGCATGGAACCAGTAGTTATTCAGCAACGGGACCAACGGCTTTATGTGACTTCCGAACCACGTCGAGAGTGAACTTCTATCACCAGAAATACACACCTCTCACACCTCAATGGAATGCCCGAGCCGATCACGCTACTGAGGCGCTGAGGTTCGTATTACTGGTTACTTCACAAAGACAAATAAATACTTTTGGCATCAAACTACCGGGAAACAAAAAAAAAAAAAAAAAAAAACAGCAATTTCGTACCTTAACTGCAGTACGAACGTATAAAGTTACTATCCGAAATTTCTGTGACATTCTTTTCGGGAACCTGCCACTGCAAATCAAGTGAAGCTGTAATTTGTACTAAAGAGAAGACGCCTTTCACTGCGTCAGCTTTCAGCAGCGTCTTAAAACATAAATACAGAAAGGCAACAGGTACAATATTAATTATGGCGTGGACGATTATTACTGCTCTCTCTCTCCCTTTCTCTTATAGGACCAGATGGGCATCTGTTGACCTAAACAATAAATACCTAGTTTTTAGGCAATTGTTGTCGATCACAGCTTCAGTGGAGAGAGAGAGAGAGAGAGAGAGAGAGAGAGAGAGAGAGAGAGAGAGAGAGAGAGAGAGAGAGAGAGAGACTTGGAGTACCCATTACAGAGGTTTTAAATTTTATCGTTACTTATGTTTTCCCTAGCCCTTATGTCCTTTCTTCCTGTAGGAAGAGAGAGCAGCCTCCCTTTTATTTTATTCTCACCTATTCGAACCTGGCTCAGAAAAGTCCCCTTAACTGTCAGTCCCATTGTGGCATTTGCACTGAGGAAAGAAAAGCAAAAACAAAAACAAAAATAAAACTACGCACTCTGAAAGCAACAATGGAGCCTATTTCTTTAAACTCATTACCCGAAAACATCTGTCTTGCAATTACCCAATCTTTCCTCCCTCCCCTCAGCTCTCTCTCTCTCTCTCTCTCTCCACCGGAAACGCTTAATGGCCAAGATGACGAGGCGACACAGTACACAAAAATCCAGCCAATGACAGGGAACAATTCTCTCTCTCTCTCTCTCTCTCTCTCTCTCTTTCGACGTTCCTGTTTCCAACGGCGTATTGACAGCAACGGCTAATGAAAAGAAATATAAATGGCTTCAAGATTTTGCGTAGAACAAAAGGCATCGCACTATCAAAACTACAACAGATATTCATGCAGTGCATTGCTACTCTAAAGCATATCTCCTTGTATATCACAATTTAGTGACATTTTCATCTACTTACTTCTTTTAATTTGGTGACTTATTCTCTTCTTTAATAACAACTGATCTCTTCTTTCTGCATTTCCTATTTTCCTACTTGCAAATGAACACCATATTGATAGCTTGAATTTCAAGTCAACGGTCCCTGTTGGCTTCTACCCCATGGATAGGGTTAATCTTCTGAATAATAATAATAAAAATAATATGCCATCTACCTACCCACAAGAATACTGTAAGAATAGAGAAGACTCTCTAATAATAATAATAATAATAATAATAATTAATAATTAATAATTAATAATAATAATAATAATTAATAAAATAATTAATAATAATAATGGAAGAATAAATAAACACTTTTACTCCCTCACTGGGTTATAAAATATATTGCTACTAAAATACGACAATAAAGATCAACCAAACAATCCTTGTTTTCACTCGTATTTTTTCACTGGCAAAACCAGCTCAAGCCTCAACAACCAAAGACTTGGAAGTAAAAAAATTCTTGGAAATAAAACTCTTGCGGCTAGATGGAGCAAAATAAAAAAATAAAAACTTGTTGGCAGAACTTTGTGCTTATCTGCGACCAGGAACATCTGCAGCAATGGCATCTCATCGAGAGAGAGAGAGAGAGAGAGAGAGAGAGAGAGAGAGAGAGAGAGAGAGACCACGTACATGACAACATAAAAATAACATACAAAAGTAGGATTGGGAAATAGAAAAATAACAGAGACTAATTGAAATAATTGAAACCTACTTCAATCTGCGAACAATCACTGACAAACAAAGACTTTTTTTTTATTTTTTTTTTTTTTTTTTTTTATTGAAATGACGACGACCTAAACGCAAAAAAAAAAAAAAAAAAAAAAAAAAAAAAAAAAAAAAAAACAAAAAAAAAAAAAAAAAAAATCACTCCAGTCATCGAAGTGAAAGGGAAGAAACGAAGGTTATAGTAGAAACAAGTATCTATATTGTGAAAAAAAAAAAAAAAAAAAAAAAAAAAAACAAAAAACAGGTGGGTTCGACGAACGCTACAACCTTGGGGCCGAAGCGGGTTCCGAAACCTCCCCATCATCACCCAGCAATCATCGTATCATCGAGTGAGGCGTATATTGCCTTTACGCCAACCCTGCGTATGTTACCATCAACTCCTCCCCCACCCCCGCTCACCGCCCCCCACCACCACCACCACCACCTCGCCCCCCCAACCAACCATCACGACGAGCAAAAGCCTGTCATCTGTCAACGCCAAGAGGGACTTTCTCCGCTCCGCTAACCCCCCTCCCCGCAACGGTGGGGCGCAACTAAAATACCCAAAGAGTGGGCATTGGTTGCGAGGTCTGGCAGAGACGGCGTGACGCCTCAAGACGCACAGTAGACAGCATGACGCCATTATAACGCCCAGATGTTCGTCAGATTAGAGAGGAAAAAATTTGTCAATCAGCCTTTGCAATATAATATATACGCCTCTTGCGTCACTAGTAGGGAAAATTCTCAGGAACTCTCTCTCTCTCTCTCTCCACAAAATGTCAACAGAACAATGACGATGATGCACGAGTGAGTTTATTCAACACATTGACTTCAATCATGAAATAATCTGATAAACTTTCATATGCGCAGTTACGAGCAAGCTCCTTTTATGCGCTACTTCCTGACGAAACTCGGGCAGAAATTTGCGTAGGAACACATTACCTCTCTCTCTCTCTCTCTCTCTCTCTGTGGGCAAAATTTTAGGTATAACACTGCTCTCTTTTTCTGCTCCTCTCTCTCTCTCCACAAGGGAAAACTTCAAGTATAACCATTCTCGCTTTTCCCTCTCTCTCTCTCTCTCTCTCTCTCTCTCTCTCTCTAAGCAAAAATTTGGGTACCAACCCTTCCATTTTTTTCTGCTCCTTCCTCCTCCTCCTCATCAACTCTCTCTCTCCATCTCTCTTTAAACAAAAATTTGGGTACCACCCCTACCATCTTTTTCTGCTCCTTCCTCTTCCTCATCAACTCTCTCTCTCTCTCTCTCTCTCTCTCTCTGATAAAAAAAAAGGAAGGGGTACAGCAACAGACGCCACAGCCTATCTGTCGCCTCATTCATAGATTTAAAGGTTTTGAACGCGAATCCCTAATTCAATTAGCGAGTTAATGAGTTCGTTTTAACTCAACGTGCGTTTCGTCATCGTACCGAAACTTGCAATTAGAGAGAGAGAGAGAGAGAGAGAGAGAGAGAGAGAGAGAGAATGATTTGCCAAATAGCGGGAAATCATACATGCACACAACGAAAATGTCCGTAATGTAACTTTATATCGTCATATCAAGCAAATTATTTCATGTCAGTAGAAATGTTTTTGCAGCTTCAACTTCAACTATTTCTGTTCTTTTTAACTTTCTCATATTGGTTTGAAGCTCTACGAAATATCTAAATAATATATATATATATGATATATATATATATAATATATATATATATATATCTATATTGTCTGCTATTAACCTCTTGGGTATTACAGCCATTTATTGCGGCCGCTTTTAGAGATGGATAATTTATTTTTATATTTACTTTTTGTCTAATAACTGATTTCTTCTTTTGTATTTCCTATTACCTTCTACCACTGCTTTCAGACGAACACCATATTCTGTGGACACTTGAATTTCAAGTCTAAGGCCCCTGTGGCCTTTTTCCATATGAATAGGGTTTATCTTATGAATGATTTGTGTATATATGTAGAAATATATATATATATATTATGTATATATATATATATATATATATATATATATATAATATTATATATATCTACATATATACACAAATCATCATAAGATATATATATATATATATATATATATATATATATATATATATATATATATATACATAATTATATATATATATTTCTACATATATACACAAATCATTCATAAGATAAACCCTATTCATATGGAAAAAGGCCACAGGGGCCTTAGACTTGAAATTCAAGTGTCCACAGAATATGGTGTTCATCTGAAAGCAGTGGTAGAAGGTAATAGGAAATACAAAAAGAAGAAATCAGTTATTAGACAAAAAGTAAATATAAAAATAAATTATCCATCTCTAAAAGCGGCCACAATAAATGGCTGTAATACCCAAGAGGTTAATAGCAAAGAAACATATTGACTCTGTTCTATGAAAAACTGCAACAAACTATTGAATCTATTCTTTGAAAAACTGCAACAAACACCGAATCTGTTCGCTAAAAAATGCAGCAAACTTATTGATTCTATTCTTAAAAAAAAAAACTGTAGCAAACTTACTGAATCTATTTTGTGAAGATTTGCAGCAAACTTATCGACTCTATTAAAAAAACTGCAGCAAACGTATTGACTCTTATTCTGCGAAAACATGCAGCACACTTATTGGATATGTTCTTAGAAGAACAGCGCTCTAGCTTCCGGATAACACACAAGACCGTCGGTATAACAGGGGAAATGACTAAGTCAGAAGATCAAATGAAAGCACCAATTAAAACTAAATACACTTACAGTTAATCAGATATCATATTTTACAGCTCCATCTTCATATTCAGCCTTCAAAGCTGAAGTAAAATCAGTCACTTCTTTGTTGCGTAGAGAGAGAGAGAGAGAGAGAGAGAGAGAGAGAGAGAGAGAGAGAGAGAGAGAGAGAGAGAGAGAGAATAAAAACTAATGGCCCTTGACACATCCGGATTTATTTGAAGAGAAGTCGATTCTCAGTGTCCTGAGATGACTCAAACTTTACGTAATGTGAGAGAGAGAGAGAGAGAGAGAGAGAGAGAGAGAGAGAGAGAGAGAGAGAGAGAGAGAGAGATTGTTTAAAAAAGTTATCTCCCTGAACCCATAAACAAATCAAGGAAGCAAGTGGCCCTTGAGGTGAGGAAAAATGCCGTCTTAATGGAACTGACTTCAAGATGGCCGGATTCTAGCCACAGCAGACATAATAATAATAATATAATAATAATAATATAATAATAATAATAATAATAATAATAATAATAATAATAATAATAATAATAATAATAATAATAATAATATGACTGCATAAAGTAGGTGGAAGAGATAAGAATTATAAGGAAAATTGAGAAGACTCGATATAAAATTAACTCAAATTATGCTGCCATCCCATTTAACAGGACTTGTTTATAGAGGGTCTACTTCCTTCTATTAGTGAAGGACTTTATTCTGGAAATGAAAACCATACACGGACGTTGAAATGGAGATAAAAATAAAATTCGAATGCCTATTCAAAAGCAGTATTAACAATAATGAACAAGTAAGAATTACGAAAATAAATATCGAAAAGAAAGAACAAAAAATTAATTTCCTTCTTCAGCGGATGGAAGGGACTTGTACTTAATTTTAAACTACAAAAAAAGGTCACTGACCTTATAAAAGAATTCCTGGACTTTATGGCATAACAAAAGAAAATTCCACTGACTATGGCCTTAAAGTATCACTGACTTTATAAAATAAAGTAACAAATTGTAACTGACCTTACATAACAATGCCCTTGACCTGAGAGAAAATTCTAGTGCTCTTACAAAACAATCCCTTGACCTAACAGTATTAAGAAAGTAAATACCCCCACCATTAAAGAAGGTAAATGCCACAGAATTTACAGCATAAAAGAGAGAAAATGTTACTGACCTTATAAAACAAGTCACTGATCTTATTTCTCAGGGAAAGATCATTCCACTGACCTTGCAAAACCAGTCCTTGATCCTATAAAATGACAGAAAATGTCATTGACCTGACAAGACACTGACTTGTTGGTCAGCTCCCGAGTGAAAAATAATTTCATTTTCTTGTGACATTTGTTCGTTCAACATATTTGTTCAAGATAATGACCCCGACCAGACGAAGTACTTTCAGGAGAAAAGTGAGACCGTGCTTTTTTGTGTAAAAAAAGAAAAAAAAAAACTCGCAGTAAAACCTAGTGACGTCACAATGTGTGTTTTGATTCGGGAAGGGATGGTTACCGGCCCCTTAATGTAGATCTAGACTAAAGATGATGATGGAGGCTTATAGATCAAAGCGCGCCGACGCTACCCCCAAAAGCCCGTCCCTTTTAATCTGGCTCCATATCCTTCTCCACACATTAGGAGCCTTTCAGGTTTTAAGCTCCAAGATACACACTCACAATAATAAAGTAAATATATAAACGGACAGGTAAACTCGAGGTGCTCGTTGGAGTGTTTATACAAATGTACTAAAAAATGAACATCAGTGAAAACAAGACTACAAAGCCCAATAAATAATAAACATATTTATATCTTATCATTAGAAATTAATAAATGTATTACATTCCACTATCCACAAAAATACATCCACATTTCGTTACAATTCATTCCCGTGCGTATTCATAACACGCTCGGCATTCCACTCTTCAACCCGAATGAAATTTACCTAAGCGGCGGCAGTCCTCCTCCTCCCCCTCCTAGGTAGTACATTCCTCCTCCTGGCATATTCATCATTTCGGTCTTAATTCGTAATCATACCCCACAACTCCGACTTGTGTGGGCCACAGATGCAGTCCCTCAAATTACACCGTTTTCCGCCTCCCCGAATAAGGTTTTGACGGAGGTGTCACATGGCCCTGCACTCGCTAGGTCCTCCTCCGTCAGGAGAAACATGATGAAGATGACGCAATAAATATGTAAGAAAAAGTTAATAATCGGCTCACACCGAATTATTCTTCTTTAAGGTCTTCATGTAGCGTCAATAACCTAGAATCAAACGTGAAGGTCGACTGTCTACATTAAATCTGAAATAGAGGATGCTGGATACTGTCTAAAAATAATTCAATTTCCGCAGCGGCATCCTTGAACATTCTTCCATGGTCCTACAGAACACAATTTGAAGTAAATAACAGAAAAAATAAGCCTATAAATAACCTAAGGAAAAGCACGTCCTAAAAAAAAAGAAAAAAAAACCACGCTCATATATTCTTACAAGAATATAACAGGCAGAAAGGTTCACCTTATCTGCCACCCGCCTAACCAATCCATCTAGAAACAAGTCAAACAAGGCGCCGGAGAAAAGGAGAGAGCCCTAAAGAATACCCAAAAGGAAGTTTGTATGGAGAGAGAGAGAGAGAGAGAGAGAGAGAGAGAGAGAGAGAGAGAGAGAGAGAGAGAGAGTTTTCTCAGAGAATATGTCATCGTCTCACATGACAATGGCGTTCACGAAAAGCATAATTTGGAGATCTGAACACAGGCGAACTCGCCCCTTGTCAGAATATGAACACTGCTATGCAAGAGCAATGGACAGCGTCTGACCTTCAAGTCAAACCAATCCACCTTCTATTATCAATTACATGGCTTTCCTTTGTGTCTTCGATTCTTTCCGTAACCGAAGAGGAGCCAGGTCTCTTCCCAAGTGGATCGCCGAAGTCCTAAGACCGTTTCCATTGTCGCATGTGGGTCCTGGTTTTGGCCAAGACTGCGACACGTGTTTCGTCGTTGTCAAAAAAACCACTTCCTCGAGGGACAAGCCACCACTGGACCAGACACGCGAATTGACTGAAAACAGATTGATGTGATCTCTCTCTCTCTCTCTCTCTCTCTCTCTCTTCTCTCTCTCTTGATTCACAGCGCAGGTTCAGAGACCCAACAAGGCGATCGCTAATTAGCCTGTGACGCCTACGCCACACCTGATGGTTCTTCAAGAGGACGTTAATCACTGTCACCTTCCAATTAAGGTAACCATCACATTTTAGTTCTAATACACAAGAAAAACTGATGCTGTAACTCAATAATTGATTGGTTTCCTACTTAGCACTAGCTTGTTTTTGTTTATTTGTACGGTGTTCTTACTTTGCATGGAACCAGTGGTTATTCAGCAACGGGACCAACGGCTTTACGTGACTTCCGAACCGAGTCGAGAGTGAACTTCTACCACCAGAAATACACATCTCTCACTCCTGAATGGAATGCCCGAGAATCGAGCTCGCTGCCACCGAGGTGGCACGTCAACAGCATACCGACCACGCCACTGAGGCGCTCTTAGCACTGACGGTGCAACTGCAAAGGGCATACTAGTTGCAAATATGAGAAAATAGTGAAATAGTTATGGAATAAACATATCAATATACTCAACTTCGGACTAGAACAGGAACGATCCTTCAAAACAAAAATATAAGAAATACATCAGATGTTGGTTGATAGAATCTATCTCTCTCTCTCTCTCTCTCTCTCTCTCTCTCTCTCTCTCTCTCTCTCTCTCTCTCTCTCTCTGCCAATCCCCAGAAAGAATCTCACCCGGACAATCATTCAGTGTTCTCTCCTTAATAAATATGATAATTAATGAATCTCTCTCTCTCTCTCTCTCTCTCTCTCTCTCTCTCTCTCTCTCTCTCTCTCTCTCTCTCTCTCCTGTGTAGGAATCCACGACAGACCCTTCTTTCTTCTGCGCTGAGAGACACCAAGTCGGGTGCCTTTCACTCCGTTCCTTAAGGAGCAGAGAATCCTACAGGTTGCTTACGGATGCTTCACTGATTTTAATGTATTAATGCAATAAAATTCTTACCAAGTCTCTCTCTCTCTCTCTCTCTCTCTTTGACCCAAACCAGTTTTAGCAGGAAACGAAGATTAATCGCCAAGATAACTTAACAACACAATTAATTCAGAATAATGTACATTGTTCAATGACCAGCCCTGGCCATTAGTATGCGCTTATTTCTATCGGGGTGCCTGGGTGTGACAATTATATGTGCATATATTTTCTTTGGAAACAAGTGAGTAAATGAACTAAAGAACATATATTATTCTGGACAAGATGTACGCAAAAAATTCAAATAATAAAAAAAACTTTATTCGCAGTTCTCACACAAGAACATGCGGAAGTAAAAATGTTCCAAAGCTAGAGCAATTAATGCTCAAGTTTTTCCCACTATAAAAACACGAACAAGACGAAAGTAAACTAAACAAAGATCCGAGTGACCACGACAGACAAACAAACAAACGAAAAACATTCCCTCTCATTTCTTAGGAACGTTCAACAACAGTCTGGAACTTTTCAAGAAGACGATGGTAAGTGGTCATCCGCGCTAATAAATTCCCAAACAATATGTTGGCTGTTGTCCGAACATGATTACAGAGTTGTGCTCATCGTCATTTGAGCTGCTAATGAAAGAGCAAGACTCAGTAAGACTCGGTATGTAAGACCCAGATCCGTCGTTGACTATAAGAAAGACTTTGCATTTCAATAGCCATCACCTGCGCTCAAAACTGATGCCTGGACTTTTTCTTTAAAAGCAACGGAGATTATTACTCTAATAAATAAATTCCTACGTTTTGATTATATTGGTGTCTTGGGATGATCAACTGTTTCCATTTTTCCTCATTTAATCTGTTTTTTTTTTTATTCATCTCACGACCTTTAATAAGAACGGCTAGCTCTGGCGCGATACTGATCATAATACAAGAAAATAGATACAACATATTCCTGCAACGTTAAAAGTTTAACAAAGAGAAATAATCTGACGAATAATAAAAGACAAAAAATAAAATGAATGATGAAGCATACAAATAAAATATAAACAAAATGTATACACTTGAAAAAAAATAAAGGAACTTGATGGAATCAAGGTAGGGAGAAAAATTGACATGAAAAAAGGATAAGAAAATCAGTTACCATAACAACGATGAAAAAACAGAACACTGAGGCAAATAAATAAAACTGTAAAGAACAAAACCAGGATGAAGGAAATAACTGACAACACTCAGATTCACTTGAAATTAAGACTAATTAAGAAGAAAAAAAAGTTTTATTACGTAATGATAATCATTAAAGAAAGTTGAGAGAGAGAGAGAGAGAGAGAGAGAGAGAGAGAGAGAGAGAGAGAGAGAGAGAGAGAGAGAGAGAGAGTTAGTTATGAAAATACTTAACAGGGTTTCCAAAGCTACACGATAAATATAGAAAACCGGAAAAATTATGGTAATCTGAAATTTCTAGTCATGTTAGAGAGAGAGAGAGAGAGAGTCTTCCCAGCCCGATAACCAAACATACACGCCCATGACTCTTCTTCATGACCTATGACCTAGATCTGTTACTAACCCGATTTCCTTATCGTTTACAAACTAATATGAAACCCAAATAAGGATCTATGGGAGACAGTTACATATACTACATATAATCTCGTAACTTGGAAATCTTGTAGTCAAGTATTTTCAAAACTCTCTCTCTCTCTCTCTCTCTCTCTCTCTCTCTCTCTCTCTCTCTCTCTCTCTCTCTCTCATTTACTGCATTTCATAATTCTCCTATTACGTCACAAACCTCATCCACACTGTTGACAACCCCTTGACAAACGAAAATTAAAAGTGACGGGAAACCATACTCTAACAGGATCACATTTACCCACTGGGGAACAGCTGTTGTTACAAAACGCCAAAAATCAAAATTAGATTACCGATTTTTTTTATGAGAAAATGGACATACTCCCTTACGTAAAAAAAATATCCTTCAATAAAATTACTATGACAATCTGTTTTTTTTTTTTTGACAATGCTTTATTTTATTTTATTCTATTTTATTATTTTTTTTTTTGCACTATGCAAACCACTGCCAACATGACAGAAAACAGTCTTCCTTTCTTTCCCTGGGTCTTCGCACCTAAAGCATGCAAACAGACCTTGCTTATTTACGCTCAGGGAGAGCTTAGGTAAAAGACCTAGCTTATTTGCACTCCGGGAGAGCTTAGGCAAACCTTTCTTGAGGTAATTTGGCAGAATTCTTAGGTATGATGCCAACAGTCCCTACCATCAGCTCCCAGGGAACTTTCTAATCTCCCAACTGACGGGATTATCATGCTTGAAACGAGATTGCCTGGTGGGTGACACATGTTTAATACACTTTACGGAAACACAACTGAGAACTCCTTTGTAATATGGGAAAAACAATAACTTTAGAAGAATTCTGCAGGAGCACTGAGTACGGGACACTATGACAGAAACATTTCCTTCCTTAAAAGCACATAGTATTATGTTTTTATTCTAAACAACAATTAAAAACTACCACAGTTTGACTAACGAAACTAACTAATTGATAAAATTCATTAATGAGTTTTTTCAGTGTTGAATTACTTTGCCCACAATGTTTAAAGGATAAATGAGAAAGAGAAGGAATAAAAATCACAATTTTAGGAATAAGAACAGAAAAACATTCGATTGGAAAATTATACATTCGATGAAAATTAATATGAAAAAAAAATCAGCAGTTTAAATATGAAATAGAATTCTATACAAATACAACAGAATAAATTAAAGCAAAATGAAAAGCAAAACTTTATAACTTTGACGCATGTTTTCACAGAGAGAGAGAGAGAGAGAGAGAGAGAGAGAGAGAGAGAGAGAGAGAGAGAGAGAGCTTTTTATAAAGCAACGACCCCAACTCAAGAGGAACAGTAAAAGCCACCTGACTTCACCTGTGGAACTGTTGGGGGTCGAAGGTCACTGCAATAAGCATTTCCAGGATATGTGTAAAGCTGACTTGCAGTGAAATCCCTCTCTAATCCCCCCCCCCCCCCACTCTCCCACCTCCCACCTCCCACCCCGCCAACAGTCTCGTACCCATCCACCATACCAGGACAAAAAGGACTCGGCTTTTCCTTTCCTCCCATCCTTAGACCACACATCCTACGACTCATATAGGAGGTCCTACACACTCGCTGGTCAGCTAAGAAACTACATTTAATAATCTATTAATATTTTTATCTATTTATTAACTGTTGATTCATCTTTGTTATCAGATGATTGATCTCTGCTTTCTTCATTTCCTATTATCTTCAGTAATTCCTTTCGAAAGAAGACCATATTCTTTGGAAGCCTGAATGTGGGCTTGTTCCATATGAATAGGGTCATCTTCTGAATAATAATAATAATAATAATAATAATAATAATAATAATAATAATAATAATAATAATAATAATAATAATATCCTATGATAAAATTCAATTATAACTTTCAACTTTCTATTGAAAATTCGACGCCCAAGTAGACAGGGATTTACTTAACACCATTATATTAACTGTGAAAAAATATGAATCCTTAAAAGTCCGAACTTCAGCGGTAAATGTATTTATGCGTAAAAGTGACACATAAGTAGCTCGTTTATCTTTTATATTTTCTTTATCCGTAATCTTTTCTATTCCTTAAATTCCCTAAAGAATATAAAGAACTTACGAACGACCAGGAAGATTAGTGAGGACGGATAAAGAAGATATGGCTGGCTAAGAATCCTACCTTTTCAAAGTTAACAAAAAAAAAAAAATGAAACCGCAGAGACGTGTACTACAATACACTGACAGACACACACACACACACGCACAAACATATATATCAGATAAATAACAAAAAAGCAACTTACAATGCACAATATAAATACCGTACATGTTTCATATGAAAGCTGAGAGACGATACCTTTGCGTAATAACATGAAATTCAGAACTACCTTCCATCTCTTCTTCTGAACCCAAAGCAGTGAGACAAAAACACACACACACATACATGCAGAGATACATACATACTAATTATAATTATAATTCCCTTTCAGTGATAATCCCCAGGTACAGTGAATAGGATACTATACAACATTTGCAGCTAAATGCTTGTGAATGAAAAAAAATCAGTGTAAGTGATAAAAATGCGTTTTATAGGTAGGTATGTATGTATGTATGTATGTGTGTATATATATATAATGTCCCGCCTCCATATGGAGGAAACGGACGGCCTTCCTCTTCCGTTAACCGCGTACCCACCCAAAGGCCGGTCCGCACAAGCCTCTTCATTCACCACTTACTTCTCCTTACTCCTTCCTTCTTCCTCTTCTTCTCCTTCTCTGAAAACGTCAGAGCACCAGCAGCTTGTCCAATTCGCGGAGGCCTCATAAATGGGGCATTTTCAGGAATTCCACTGAAGCGTGTCGACAGGGCATGACGAATGGCAAAATCTCCCGACAGAAACACCCGCCCTTGGAAGGACGCGAGACACTGAATTCTATTCACGAGAATATACTCTTATAAAACTTACTGGGTGACTCTGCTTGTCGCTTTCATTACTTACCTTCGTCACGTCTTCTTCATATTAAATTCTCTCTCTCTCTCTCAGACAGACAAACACAAACACACATGCATACTTGAATATTTTAAATAATAATCTTTAATGTTTTCATTGTTACTTTATCTTGTTGTTTGGAGTCTTACGTGTCTCTCTCTCTCTCTCTCTCTCTCTCTCTCTCTCTCTCTCTCTCTCTCTCTCTCTCTCTCTCTCTCATGCGGGTTTACATTTTTTTTTTTTGGAGAAAGCCGCAATAATTCCACGAAATGACAAATTGCCAAGCAAAGAAGGTTTCTTTAGTTG
The DNA here is from genome assembly GCF_015104395.2 of Macrobrachium nipponense. Taxonomy (NCBI): domain Eukaryota; kingdom Metazoa; phylum Arthropoda; class Malacostraca; order Decapoda; family Palaemonidae; genus Macrobrachium; species Macrobrachium nipponense. The sequence goes on from NC_087206.1 coordinate 84,142,411, forward strand.
ATGGAAAGCTTTTGAAAACTATTTACATGTGCCACTGTGATCACGATTTACTATCAAAAAGGTTTATCTTATATATTTGATTCTGAAAACTATTAACGTTACACGTTCTACTTGTATGATGAAGAGTTATCATCAAAAATTGTTCAACTTACCTATTTGATTTTGAAAATTATTTACACGTTCAACTGTGATATAGCTTATATTTTTTATTCAACTGTTCAGGACGTTTTAGCGTACAAAACAACAAATTTGATAAGAAGAGAATTATTCAGCTCGTATATTAATGCTGCTGAAACAAAGTCAACAAAGAAATCCATCTCAGTGGGTATTATTCATACACTTGAACGGTAGAGGCATTCATTAACATAACTTCTTACCTAGTCATCTCCGGGATGTGAATCTCTTCACTTTCCTTCCAATACTTCCGTACTCTTAAAAGGAAAAGTTATATTTCTTTTACCACTACAGAAATTTGTAATTTTCAGTGACTAAAAGTGCTTTAGAAACCCCTCAAATAACACACGTAATAGCATAGTCTTTTCACCAAATTTAAATAATGTATATTATATACATATAAATATATATATATATATATATATATATATATATATTATATATATATATATATATATATATATATATATATCACCAACTGAGTTAAAGGCGAAGCCTTTATTTCCTAATGGATGAAATATGAGAACACGGAAGAATGCGGCCAATCAAATTACACGGGGCATCAGAGAGATAACTTATCTGTGGGCAGAACAGACCGTGGCGTACCCACATGATACAGGTACACGAGAGAGAGAGAGAGAGAGAGAGAGAGAGAGAGAGAGAGAGAGAGAGAGAGAGAGAGAGTGATATGCATGAGAGAGACTGGATTAACTCAATGACAACTTAAAGTGTGTTATTAATTTATTGACATACGCGAATCCAAAACCTTTACTGTCAGTTAGGGCAATATACACAATTTAACAATTACATGCACTCACAAATATGAACTTCTCTAGGTCATAAAACCATGGACACTTAAAAAATTTAATTTTGCTACTAACTAAGGTGATGGTAAAAATACCTTATACATAAATTCTTCAGTAAAAGTTAAAAGAGAAAAAATATGAAATAAATACGTAAAAAAAAAAAAATACAATAAAATGGTCAATCCTGAAGCAATCCCCGTTTACATGTCTACCAAGGAAGGTCGCCCGGGCGGCCGGCAGTCTAGACCGACTTTCATTCAAGGAGAATGGATGATAAATATAGGAATGGCAGAAAAAAAATAAGTAAACAAACAAAAATCCTGAGATATGATGTCAAGCTGAAAGGTATATTACTACAACAACTTTCTTTAAAACATGTTAATTAACCTTGAGACATTACATTTTTTTTCCAAACGCCCCGCCCCCTCTCTCTCTCTCTCTCTCTCTCTCTCTCTCTCTCTCTCTCTCTCTCTCTCTCTTAAACACTAGAACACATGCATACATGATTATCTTAAAATTTGAATTTTTCATGTTTTCAAAGTTATTGTATCTTGTTGCTTAGAAATTTTACGTCTTTGTAAACTCTCTCTCTCTCTCTCTCTCTCTCTCTCTCTCTCTCTCTCTCTCTCTCTCTCTCTCTCTCACACACACCAAAAAACTTACAAATCTTGAAGCATCATTCAAAAAAGCTTAGTTTGAAGCCCCCCCCCCCCCAAAAAAAAAAAAAAAGATCGAATACTTCTCTTTAGAGTAATTATTTTTTCTCTATTCCAGGTCACACCTCGAGACACAACCGCCGTCCGCAGCAGGGAGGAACCCATCTACGTGCAAGGGCGTAGGTCTCCTTAAAGCCCAGGTACATATATTACAGCAAAGGCTGACCATACGAGATTCCCCTTAGGAGATAAAAGGAGACAAAAAAAAATAAGAAAATAAAATAAAAATAAAAAGGGACTCAACTATGCACCGGACAGGCTGGTATGCAGACGCGCTCCTAAGCTTGCACACACATACACACACACACACAGAGGAGAGAGCGCGCGCGCATACAAACACGTATCAAAAGGCGGCTGGATATGACAAGAACGCGGAAGGTGGATTGACAGTGATGATGATCTATAAGAGCAGGAAATGTCGACGCAGACTAATGCGGTATGAAAGAAGCGCGCAAGCGCGCGCAGTCACACACACAAAAACCGTTAATAAGTTGCTTCATCGCAGGCAGCAGCAACTCAGACGACGACGCCTCAATGCCTCATTCTACCACAAGCAGGTCCCCAAGGGGGCAGGCGTTAACTCAAAGCACATACAGACGAGGAAAAAAAAAAAACACGCGTACTCCTTCTCAAGCCTTAAAATGGAGAACATGCTCAACACTCCTGAGCACATAAACATCTGGAAATACTATTGCTAAAATAATATTAATAATCGTTTATTACCATCCTTATCATGAAATACTGATAGGAAAAAATTTCTTCAAGGTAAGTATAGTGTAGTGTTGACATCTATTCTAAAAAGAACACAGTTACACCTGCATGAAAAATAACTGCAGTAATTTACACTTACAAGCAAGCAGGCAAATCCTCTGATCATACAGGAGAGACCTTACAGACCTTACAGACCTTACATCTTGTTCGGGTTGCCACCCAGGTCCCTCAGTGTGAGGCACCTCTAATGTCTACCAGAGAGTTGCTAGTACATCTTCCGGTATATTTTGCATCTTCCAATCTTGGATGGTCTGGGATGCAGTTTAGATATTTGTCGAGCTTATTCTTAAACACATCTACGCTCATCCTGATATATTCCTCAGATGAGCTGCAACGCATTGAATAGTACGCTGCAATTATCGATGCTGGTGCGTAGTGGATTAATGTCCTGTGTGCTTTCCTTATTTTTCCTGGTATAGTTTTTGGGCACTATTATCTACCTCTGCTTGCTCTTTCTATATGTTCCATGATATTCTGATTTTCTGCTATCCTTCTACTGTTTCCATGCCTGAATTATCATGTAGCGTTCTCTTCTCCTTTCTAGACTATATAATTTTAAGAAGTGTAGTCTTTCCAGTAGTCTAGGTCCTTAATTCTTCTATTCTAGCTGTAAAGGAACCTTTGTACCTCTCTCATTTGTGCAATAATCCTTTTGATAGTGTGGGTACCATATCATATTGCAATATTCAAGTGGACTACGAACATATGTTTTATAAAGCATAATCATGTGTTTCAGCTTTTCTTGTTTTGAAGTGCCGTAACAACATTCCCATTTTGCTTTTACATTTTGCCAACAGAGTTGCTATTTGATCATTGAATAACATGTTCCTATTCATCATCACACAAGGTCTTTAACTGCTTCCTTATTTGTGATGGTCTCATTATTAGGTCCCTTATATGCATATAGCTTTCTTTCTCTGTCTCCATAATTTATTGATTCAAATTTATCAGAGTTAAATACCATCCTATTTACCTCTGCCCAATCATATACTTTGTTAAGGTCTCTTTGTAGACGTTTCCTATCTTCATCACAAGTAATTTCTCTACTTATTCTTGTGTCATCTGCGAAACTACTCACTACCGAAATCCTTCACATTATTGGTCTATGTCTTCAATCATAATAACAACAGTATTGCAGCTAACACCGTACCTTGCGGCACACCGGATATTACCTTGATTCATCCGATTTCTCGTCGTTTGCAATAACTATCTGTTTTCTGTTGTGTAAAATTCTTTTAACCATCTTCCTACTTTATCCACGATATTGTGTTTTCTAATTTTCTTCGCTAATATATTATGTCTACTTTATCAAAAGCTTTTGCAAAGTCTAAATAAACCACATCTGTTTCAATTTCCGCTTTTCATATTTTTGAATATGTTCTCACGGTGGACTAACAGTTGGGTTTGTGTACTTTTTCCGGGTACGAAACCATGTTGTCCTTTATTAAACAAATTATTTTTTATTAAATTGTTTCATAATATTTTTCTTCATTACCCTTTCATACACTTTCATAATATGTGATGTTAGACTCACAGGCCTATAATTACTTGCCTCTAGTCTTGATCCACTTTTGAAAGTAGGGGTAATATATGCTAATTTGTGCTCATCATAAATCTTGCCTGTATCTACACTTTGTCTTAATAATATTGCAAGTGGCTTTGCGATAGAATGAACTACTTTCTTTAACAAAATAGCAGGAATTCCATCCGGCCCTGCAGCAGCTCCATTTTTAATTTCTTAATAGCCTGACAATATCAGCTTCATTAATATCTAGTCAGCTAAATATTCACTATTTTCATCCCTTACTTCTATATCATTATCTTCATTATCTATTCTAGGGGTGAATTCTCTCTTATATCGTTCTGCCAGTATGTTGCAAATTTCCTTTTTTTCATTCGTTAATCTCTTCAATTCTCAGAGGCCTATTTCTATTCTTCTTTTATTCATCTTCTTCGCATATGAGTATAATAGCTTGGGGTTTTGCTTGATATTTAATAGGGTTTTTTCTTCCAAGTCCCGTTTTTCATTTTCTTTTGATTGTATAATCTTTTGTTCTGCATTTTCTATCTTACTTTTTAGTTCTATAACTTTCCATGCATTTTTTCTTTTGCAAGACCTTTTTTCCACTTTCTGATTTTCTGGAACAAGATCCTTCTGTCTCTTGGTATGCATGAATGATGTTTACTTTTCTTCTTCGGTATATATTTTTCCACTATTTTCTCCAATATTTTTATATAATATCTCCGTATTTACCCTTATGTCATCACTTACGAAAATGTTATCCCAATCTTTGTTTAATTCTTCATTAATTTCTGACCATTTTATATTTTTACTGTAGAAGTTGTATTTTCCATATCCTTCCCACTTTTTCATTTCTTGCTTATCTCTATTTTCACTTGCTTTGGAATGAACTGTTAATTCTATGACATTATGGTCTGAAATATTCGCATTATAAACTATTATTTCTTTAACATAATTCATCTCGTTCACAATACTAGGTCTAAAGTATTTTCTTTCTTGTTTGTTCAGGTGATTTATTTGTTGAATGTTGTATTCTAGTAGCATATCTAATAGCTTTTCAAATTGCCTCTTATCTTCTGCACTACTATTACTCTCTTTTTTATATGTATAAGTACAACCACAATCTCCTATTCGTTCTTTCCATTCTACGAAAGGAAGTTGAAGTCCACCAGATAGGAGAATAGTCCAGTCCTTGTGATTCTACATATATCATCCAATTTTTCAATTATTAAGTCAAACTCTTTAGTATTAGGAGGTCTATATATTACTATGTTCATCAATTTTTCAGATTCAAATTCTACCGCTATTAGTTCACATTCTGAGTTACTATATTTCTCATATAGTTTTTCCTTTTTTTTGTTTTTGTCTTTCCCATATATTGCGGTTCCCCCTTGATTCCTATTTTTTCTATCTGATCTATAAGTTTGGAACCCTTTTATTTGATCATCATTCCCAGTCTCCTGGGAATACCAAGGTTTCACTTATATTCATTATATCTATTTTCTTTTCATTTTGGGTTAGTTCTTCTAAGTACTCTATTTTTCTTTTTGAGTTACTCGTAACTAAACCCTGCGCATTCATCACTATGATGGTTTGCATGTTTTCTCCTTTATTTAATACTGGTAGTAATAAGGATTTTCCCATGTCTCTTCCTGTTCTGGTATGTTGTTCTTTTTTTCATTTCCAGAAATTCTGACATTAAAAAATTCCAACTTTTCCATAATATTTGATCTTCCTTCATCATAATTATTCATTTTGTGTCTGAATCTGCAATTTTCTCGTTTCTGCAATATCCTCTTGCATAATAAATACAGTTATTATCTCTTGAGTAGAATTTCGGAGCTGATGCTTTGAAATTTTTTGCTGACACCTCTGCATATCTCATTGGTGGTTTGCTTTTCTCTCTTACCTGATATTCTTGATTTTCTCTTTTGATTGTTTCTTTCTTATTTTGGATTTTATTACTTGGTTGGTTATTTATTGATTATGATTTCATGGCTACAGGGTGCATATTTGCATTTTTTGTCGAACTTACATCCTTTTCCTTCTTTTAGGTTTTTACATATTTTTGGATGCAGATCTCTGCAATCATCCCCATATCCATCTAAGTATGCACATTTACCATATATTTCATAGTTTTTGACATATCTTAGGATGTTTGTAGTAACATCTTTCTCCAAATCTGCAATTCCCTCTTTTCAAAAGGTTGCAGATTTTGTCTTTCTTGTCTATTTTTTCCTCTTTCCCGTCATTGTATAGATCTGGGATAGAGCCTCTTCGGGATTTGCTTTCTGTTGTCATATCGTAATTTATTTCTTCGTAGGTATGCTTGCTTTATTGCCTCATATGTAGTATCAATGAGTATCTCTGCATCCATACTTTTATCTTGTTCTTTTGTTTTCCTTATTTTTTTTCTGTCATTTCATTTTTGTTTACTTCTCTTCCGTTTTCCTCTTCTTCTTTTTCTTCTTCTTCTTCCTCTTCCTCTTCTTCTTCATCCTCAACTATTTGTACATTCAATCTTGATTTAATAACATTGTCTATCCATGATAGACATGTTGACAAAAATTCTTGTATCTTTTCTCAAATCTTGTATTACCTCAGCACACTGTGGATGGGTCGGAAGTTGTTGCATGCAGCACATTTTCTGATTAGGTTTTGTGGATTGACTATGCTATGCCAAACCTTACACAGTTTGCATGCTTTTGGCATTCTTTTTCCTAATGGCATCAATTAGGATGATTCACAAGATTCACCTTATTCATTTTCTTTGTCGGAATATGTTGGTTTATGTATATTTTCTTTATGAGTCTCTTGACCACTTGGATTTTATTTGGAACTTCTTCAATTATTTTCAAGATGTTTTCATTAGATTTGTTCCAGTTTGAAGGATTATATCCTTCTAATATATCTATGAATGCTTTTGTATCTTTTTGGTTAGGACTGTTGCTGATTTCATAGATGAGAAATGCCAGTTCCCTTCCTGCTACCTCATCGTATTGCGAATCTGCTAGACACGCCAAATTACGCCACCTCTTTCCCGCAGTTGGAACTTACTGCCATCTTGTTCTGATTTATAGTATTACACTTGATAAACTAACTTAGAAGACGCTTTATCCTACTATTTTCACACTAATCTTATCACCGATAGTTCACGAACACTTCTAGATATTTCTCAAATTCTAGTCGTATGTTAAACTTGTGATATCTGTTGATTAATCTGACTTCACGCGGGTACGACTCACCAAGCAAGATGGCTACTTACGGGAGAGAGAGAGAGAGAGAGAGAGAGAGAGAGAGAGAGAGAGAGAGATTTCCACAGAATGTGAATAATTACGAGGGAGAAGACTGTCGTGGTAATCCAGGGTTTTGCTATGACAGCTCTTGGAATTCCCAAAGAGAATGTCCAGGCGGTAGACCTCCTCCTCCTCCTCCTCCTCGGCCGCTAAAAATCGTCGATGTCAAGACACAACGACAAAAGCCTCCGGTTAACCTCTTGAGGTTTCCAGGCTTCCGGAGACTCTCTTTCCAGTACCAGTAGAAATCATCTCAGGCGCGTTTTCCGTTTTCTTTTCTAGGTGGGGGCTGGCCGCTGCCGGAAGCCCTCTGGGGAAACTCATATGCCATTACCGTCATTTACACGGCCACCTTGCAACACACGCGGCACGAAGAGATCGCTCTTTCACACGGAACTTCGCATCTCTCAATGCTCTGATGAATTACAACCTCTAAATCGATTTCCTCGGTACACGCTAGAGAACACATTGGGAAGTCTTCTAGCTACAAAGTTAAATGAATAATTACATAAAGAATAAATATAATAATAAATGAATAAATAACTAAATAGGTAAACATACAATTACTTTTAAATTGTAAATTAAGTTCTAATATCAGACAGGAGGACAATATTCAAGATATCTGGTTTCACAGATTACCAAAATATTACCTTGAAATGGTAATTAAACATCATGATACATTTTAAAAAAAGCTAATATTCGATCACATAATCTTACAAACATAATGAATTATTCTAAAATACAAAAAAATGAAAATTTTAAATAATGCAAAATTGGTGTATACCATAGGCTTGTTACTTCCTATCAAGTACCATTTAATTCCACAGAGAGAGAGAGAGAGAGAGAGAGAGAGAGAGAGAGAGAGAGAGAGAGAGAGAGAGACTTCTAATCAAACCACTCTGGGTACCACTAAGAAGAGGGTGAACCATATGCCGAATCCCCTTGAAAACTCCACGCCCATAAGGAGGAGGTAGCCGTCCTGATGTGTACACATACATACACACACACACACTACGCTCATAGTAACACAAACTCGAAAGAGATCCCACATCCCTCAAACCGCACAAACAACTAGAGCAGAGGAACCTGAAGAGCGGCAACCTGAAGATACAAGTGGCGAGGGATAACACGATATAAAAGAAGAAGAAGAAGAAGAAGGGTTACCTTTTATCGTATGGGTGGATAGTGTAGGGAGCCCAAGCACAAGTTGCTACATGGGTGGGTGAGTGTGTGTGTGTGTATGTGTGAGGGGGTAGGGGTGGGTGGGGGGATTTAGTGCCATGAAGGGGGTAAGGCCGCGATGCCCCGGGGTATTATAGGATATCATGTGTGCTGAGTTGGTGTACGCAGAGAGAGAGAGAGAGAGAGAGAGAGAGAGAGAGAGAGAGAGAGAGAGAGAGAGAGAGCCAGTTTCAATAGACACTCCATCACATCCAAGGTGAATCGAAGAGGATTCTTGCATAACGCTGCAATGCATCGCCTTTGCAATACGAGCGTGTCATTGAACTTTTGCGTTCCTTCTCAGTTGCTAACAGGAAGGAAGCCGTGATCGACAATTGAAAACCTAAACAAATGGTCTGTTCTTCGTATAACACTGTTCCATGGTTACCCCAAGATAAATCTTATGCAGGCAAACGACAGACTGCACAGCTGACCATAAGATACCCTAAGGGAATAATTATTATCTGTCAGTAAGTGTCCAGATTGACTGATTACTGTTTATACAGTACAGTTGACCATAAGATAACTAACCTACGGTAATAATAATCATCTGTCAATAAATGCCTACATTAACTAATTCCTATTTATACAATATAGACACAGCAATAGTCATCAATAGAAAGTCCTTGTCAGCTAACCGCACGGAGGTAGCAACAGGTCCAGTACACAGCAAGCGTTAAACAAGCAGGACCTGAGGGCAATAATGAATTATGCAAAAGCACCAAAGACAGAAGAACTGCAAGCAGCAAATGCGAAGCCCTCAGAAGAGAAGCTGTTTCTCAAAATCCTGAGAGATTTGTCATCTCAGCCAATGATTCAAATCGCAACATTCTCGCAATGCTGTGCGTATGAAAATCAATAGTTGCAAGATCTGCTTTCTGGTGGCATGCATGAATAACAGAACAAAGGGAACAGAACAAAGGGAACAGAAGCATAAGGGAAAGAAGCTATATATATATGCGTATCAAGTTGTTGGATAATTTATATGGGAAAGACAAATCAAAGAATCAAGTTTGTCACGTCTATTTATGAACTTAATAGTTATTAAACAAACAAAAATAAAACCCTATTCATATTCAACAAATGGACCTGATGGTAAAAAACAAATCTGACGCTTAATTGAAAAAAATTACTAAAAATATAGCCGTATCTAACTCACGTCTATGTCAAGTAGGGGAGCAAGCCTGAAGCAGTTTATACACCTTATGAAGACCAAAGGAGTTAGGGAGGGAGGGAGAGGGGGGGGGGGGGCAAGAGGGGGGAGAGAAGAAGGGAGGGGAGAGAGAAGAGAAAAAAAACGAGAGAATTTCCAGCACAATAGTATCTTCGCGCAACAAAAGAGACTAATTTTCGCAGAAGAATTAGGAGAGAGAGAGAGAGAGAGAGAGAGGACTTTTGAAGGTTAAAAAAGGTGATTCTGAGGATATATCCGTAAGCAGAATGACACGGTAGGATGATTAGCAAGATTAAATGCCCTCTAAACACAAGAGACACAAGAAAAAATATACTGCTTAAGGAATAACGAGGTATCCAGCCTATAATATTAAGCCATCAAGAACTGTGCAAGACGATATTTTATAAAGATAAAAGAAAAAATGACTCAACAAGTGAAGAGAACGAATCCGAACAGAATTTCCAGAAACAAACAAACTTAAAGGAAATAATAAAGAGATGTCTGTGAGCACCAAGGAAGAGAGAGAGAGAGAGAGAATTAAGGGAAAATTCCAGAGACAAACTTATGACAGACTGTCAAAGGACTAGGTATCAGAGAGAGAGAGAGAGAGAGAGAGAGGAGAGAGAGGCTTGTTTCGAAATGTGATGCTAATCCCGCCGTACAGGACCTGGTGCAGAAGCGCAGGCGCAAATCCTTCTTGAAGGCTACAAACAGAGCGGCGAAGACCACATGGAGAATTAATTGGAGCTGGGTTTACGATCCAAGACGGGTGTTTAGTTTGGAGCAACTGCGGAATTCTTTGGACTCGCTGCCTCAAAGGCGGTGGCGGGCCGCTTATTCCTCTTTATTCCTTAAAAAAACAAAAAAACAAAAAAACACACACAACAATATCCACTTTAGGGACGTGAAAGGGCGCTGCTGCTTCCCGTCTGTGCCGGGATGAGGATGGTGCTCTTCCTTTTTCTTAGAAATCTTTGGGATTTATTTATCTACTTTAATGCCGCCTTGAAATTATTTCAACTTTAGGAGTCTGCTTATTTATGCAAATAATGTTATTGCATTGATAATACAAAGAATCAAAAGAGTATGTGTGCTTGAAGAAAGTTGGTCTTTGGTTTACGTGGGTATTAATTTGTGCACTTTGTTTGTTTGTTTTTTTTCTCATGAAACTGAGAAGAAAATTAACCAGAAAAATATTTCAATTAAAATTACAGAGTTGTCAAAAAAGTGATCTCAAAATATAATTCAAGTCTACCGAACCTGGAAATATCAAGTGAACATAAATGAACGAAGAAAATATATCACAGATGAATATAAGAAGGCAGCGTACATGGAAAGAACATAAACGTCAAACTTTTCTGACACAGACAAACACTCTCATCTGATAAGACTTGAAGAGAATGACTGACAGCAGATTTCACTGCGACTCAGATCACTGATAAAACAGGAAGACGATCAATTCAGATCTGCAAAATGGCATGGTCTTCAACACTGACACAGCACTATTAGTTTTTAAAGAATAAAAAAATGTGCACAAATAGTTACCTACATAAGCTAAAGACCAATTTCCATCCAACACACAACATACTCTTTTGATTCTTCATTTATTCATGCGAAAACATTACTTTCATGAATAAGACTATTACAATACTTGAAATTATTTAAAGGTAACATTAATGTATAAATTCAAAACATCACTATATATTAAAATAAAATAATAAAAAAAATAAAAAAAGAGGAGTGCCATACTCATCCTGGCACAGAGAGGAAGCGCCCTCAGTCCAAAAAGTGGACATTTCACCCATCAAAGTCGAGGAGACTAGACAGTCCTCACTACATGCATAAAATAATTAGGGAGGTGATTATTTCCGAAGGGAACCTGAGTATTTCCTCAAGGAATCTGATTAATTCCTAAGGGAACCTGATTATTCCTATGGGAACCTGAATAATACCAAAGGGAACGAGAATAATTACTAAGGCCTGAATAATTCCTAAGGGAAACCGAGTAATTCCTAAGAGAAACTGAGTCATTCCTAAGAGAACCAGAATAATTCCTAGGGAAACAGGAGTAATTCCTAAGAGATCTCGAGTGATTCCAAAGAGAACCTGAACAACTTCTAGGAGAACCTGAATAATCCCCATTGGAACCGAGTAATTCCAAAGGGAACCTGAGCCGTGGCTTTTCGCGGTTTTGAAGACCTTACTTCGCGAGGAGATTAAATCTTATACAAGCACAAGTGCCATGTCACTTCCACCATTATTGCAACTCAGGTACAACTTCCAATCCTGTCACTTCACAAAGATCATAATATGACTAATGCGACATGACGTACGTCTGCCTAAACGGCTTTACCTCTTGGAAAAAAGACACGGCTGTCCTCTAAATCACAGGCTCAACCTCAAAAGGAATAAGGAGTTGCTGCTGGATGTTCCCTATCTGGCTTGCGACTGGCGCAAGATGTAAATCTCATCTTTACATTTGCTCAGGATGTGCATGACAGGCATTATCATAACAGGGTGTATCACGTCAGTAACAAAGGAGCCACGTCATTTCCTGTGTCATCGCTTTGGTTTGAATGATGGAACCAAAGAGGAGAGGGAGTCAATTTTCTCGTGTCCTTTTTGGACACCAGAAAAATGCAAGTAAACTTCTAAATATTATGTGAAGACGAAACTCCTTAAAACTGATATAAAGAAGTAAGATGTAAGAGCTAAAACAAATTTAGATGGACACTACATAAGGTCTCCTAGTAATTATTCAAATTCTGATTCGTCTTTTTTCATTTTTAGCATCAACAAACTATTGTTTGTATGGTGTTTTTACGTTGCATGAAACCAATGGTTATTCAGCAACGGGGCCAACGGCTTTACGTGACTTCCGAACCACGTCGAGAGTGAACTTCTATCACCAGAAATTCACATCTCTCGAACTCGCGGCCACCGAGGTGGCAGGCAAAAACCATAACAACCACGTCACTGAGGCACTAACTAACATAGGCTACTGTGTATTTTGTGAAGCTAAAAACCCCTCTAAGACTGATATAAAGACGTAAGATGTAAGAGTTAAACCGAATTCAGATAAGACAATAAATAGATGTTCCTAATAAGTTTTCAGATTTTGATTCAATTCGTTTTCAACCACAAACTTAAATATAAAAGAAAATCCTGAATGGCGTCATTTTCCCGAACGTCAAGCATGACATGAAAAACTCATTATCAAAAGAACGCCCAGCCCCTTGGCCCCAAACCCCCTCTCTCCCTCTCTTCCCCGCCACCCAAAACCAAAGAAGGAGAATGTTTTGGTAGTTGAAAGCAATGCACTCGACCATTATCATTCACATGCAAGCGTGGGAAAACTGCTTGAGAAGAGCTTGACAATAAGCAGTATCCCCACCACCCCCCACCCCAATCCTTGTCTCTTCCCCACCCCCGCACCCGCCCTCGAATATGGCATCCCCTTGACGGGTAAAATAGCGGATACAATGAACGAACGTACAGGAGGAACGAATTCGAAGAATCACGAAAGGTGGTGGGTGGAGCGGACGGGAAGGGAAGCGGGAATTAGGTGTGAGAGAGAACGTAGAAAAAAATTCTGAGTTAAAAAAAGAAAAAGAAAAGATGAAGGGAGAGAGAGCGAAAGAACTACAAATAAGTGAGGTGGCAAAGGCCAAATAATAGTAATAAGGAAAACGAGGAGAAAATGCCAAAAAGGAAACTAAGAAATAAATACCAAACCATCAACCGTGATAACCTCTCTCGGTCTTTATAACGGAAAGCAAAATAAACCCATTAACTGACTGACTACCCCACCCAAAGGGTGGAATTGTTTTCGAACCCCCAGACCGACCCTCATGGCCGGTCCAACATTAACAAGCGGAGAGCAAACAGGTAATTGCCTGCGCTCTTGTGTATCTACGTGCTTGCGCTGGGCGTCATACATTGACGCCGAAAGACTTCTGGCTAAAACGGGCTTCAATGGGAATGAGAATGCGAGAGGAAAAAACGAGCCTTCGACAAACAAGGATACACCCAATTGGTAGAATTGTAATGAAGATTGATGGGCGAAATCTAACCCCCACCTTCGAGAAGGTATAGATACGAAGGTCCTCCCTCCTCTCTGACCTTTCCCGTCTGACGTTGATATCAGAACAACTTCCTCTGAAATTTATATAAATTTCCTCCATAAATTTTGTCCCCGCCTGTTTCTGCTGGTGGGGGAGAGTGCGAATTTCAAGTTATATTTAAGAAAATATATGTTTATAACAGCTGTCCAAATTAGGTAAGATAGACGGGGTTTCATATCGATTCTAATTACGAAAGCACCGAGTTCGAGGGTGATTTGTAAGGTCAGAATCAATATGAACTTATAGCATCTCTGTTGGCTGATTGGATAGCGTCACTGACTGTCCTGATTTCGTCCCCGTCCACTTGGACGGTGGATCGATCCCATGGGGGGACGAAATTATTATCAACTAAAAAATTCCCCTTCGGTACATATATGAAAATATATCATTTGGGAGGTAGAGTGAATTTAGATATTAAAGGACATTTGTAGCTTGAATGATATGTAAGATAAGATGTATAACAATATAGTTAGTACATTTTTAACATGCTTATGTTACTATGAAATTGAGTAGGCATGAGAAAAGTTCATCTACGTTGTAAAAATCGTTATTTCCAGGAATTTCTTACACACACACACACACACGCTTGTGTATGTATATGTATATGTATATGTATATGTATATGTATATTATATGTATATATATATATATATATATATATATATATATATATATTATATGTACACTTTAAACACTTTACTATAAATTACTTAATCGTGACGAAAAAAAAAATTGAGAAAAAAATAAACGGTTATTCCTAGAGATTAGAGATTTCTTAAGCAAAATACATTATTTGTCCATATTTCCTGACCGAAATAACAAAGAAATAATAAGGGAGGGAGGATGATAAACGCTGAATAGAATCATGATAAAAGTCTACAATATCCGTCGATCATTTTGTGGCAGAAGAAATAGGCGGAGAAAAAATCCAATTAAGACCACCTCCGTGAGGTCTTGAATCGTTTCAAGTCTTTCTTGATTGATTAGCCTGCTTAGTAAGACTTCACGCGGAGTCAAAATGAGTAATTTATGGCCTTTTACAAAAACACTTCAATATAAAAGCAATGACTAGCCAACATTTCAAACGGGGTAAGAGGTGAAATAGTGTAAATTCATCAGCACTAAAAATCAACAGAAATGTGAATTACCGGTGCACCAATATTCAGTACCACTTTAGATGATTAGGCAGATGCAATAGATGATTTGGCAGATGCCCAATTCAACCTTGCGGTAACAAATGACCATATGCCTGGTTCTCCAAGTAATTGACGAAACCTTTTAAGAACACGAACCATTTTCATGGCACCCAGTGAAGGCCTGCCAAAGGCTTAAGTCTTTTGGATAATCACTTCTCGTCGACAATGTCTGAAGATGGGATGAGAATCAGTCTGGTCTCTATCTACGTTTTATTTGGGGAAGCATCACAAGAGGAATATCAGGTTCATTCCTGGAATCCACGTTCTGACTCCAGCATTCCTAGAATCAGATTTATGGCAGGGATCCACGTTCAGACACCAACATTCCTGGAACCAGATTTATGCCTGGGATCCACGTCCAGACAGCAACATTCCTGGAACCAGATTTATGCCTGGGATCCACGTCCAGACACCATCATTCCTGGAATCAATTTATGCCTAGATCCACGTTCAGACACCATCATTCCTGGAATCAATTTATGCCTGGATCCACGTTCAGAACAGATTTATGCCTGGGATCCGCGTTCAGACCAGACACCAACATTCCTGGAATCAGATTTATTCCTGGAATCCACGTTCAGACACCAACAATCTTGGAATCATATTTATTCCTGGGATCCACGTTCAGACCAAGTCTTTATGAGACCAATGTTGAAAGGAAGGCAATTTAAAAGTTTAGAGAGAGAGAGAGAGAGAGAGAGAGAGAGAGAAGAGAGAGAGAAGAGAGAGAAGAGAGAGAGAGAAGAGCGAAAAGAAGAGATTCTAACACTATGCAACTATTCCTGGAATCCGTACACTGGATACTTCAGGTAACATTTTCCAGATAGGTAGATATCGAAGAACAACGTAATATTTGCTGAAAATAGCACCAATTTTCATTCTTTTTGAGGTCGGTACTTTTTCATTTCAAAATTCATACCTTATAATACTTGGAACCAGGCTTGTGTGGTGTAAAGGATATGCTATCGAGTGGAACGTCCACTCCACAATCTCTCTCTCTCTCTCTCTCTCTCTCTCTCTCTTTCTTTTCGCTCATTATCTTCACATTCTTTTCATGACCCACTCAAAATTCAAACTCCGCATTTCTTGTCTCTTTCACGGCATTCATCGCTCCTTCCTCATTATCCTTCATTCTGCATAAGATGAAAAAGAACTCCTGAATATAAAGAGAGAGAGAGAGAGAGAGAGAGAGAGAGAGAGAGAGAGAGAGAGAGAGAGAGTCTTAAATAGACATCCCCAGTTATACATCCGAAACCCGCAAATAAGTGACATTGAAGGAGAGAGAGAGAGAGAGAGAGAGAGAGAGAGAGAGAGAGAGAGAGAGAATGGTATCCTGAATCACCCCCCTTGAATTAGCTTTGGTAGGGGGTGTGGTAGGGAGGATATTCAGTAAAAGGAGAGAAAAGATATCGCTTTATTCCAAACAGGTCGGCACTGAATAGGTTGGGGGGGGGGGGGGGATGGGGGGGATTGGGTGGGGGAGGGGTGGGTGGGGGAGTACTCGACTCTAAATGGCTAAATGGGAGTGCATGTCCGTGCCTGAGAGTTGCTGTCACCGTGATTAAATTGCACGGTTCGGCCGTCCAGAAGCCTTTGAGCGGGGAAAAAATGTTTACGACCATTACAAATATTCCAAAGGTAAATGGTTCAAGTAGAAGTTTCAGAGATTTACTTTCTTTCTTTTATTCAGTTCTGATATTTTATGCCCAAATATAGGAGGATAAAGGAGGAGACACGAGGAAGCAATTGCTGGTTTGTAAGTTTCAGTGCCCAAAAATACTTCTGCGTAAAACAGTCAACAATGATTCAAAGGTCACCAACGGTAAAATGCTTCGAATAACCGTCACAAGAATTAGGTATGCCCGAATCACGTACAAATATTCACACACATTAAATATGTATGTATGTATGTATGTACGTATGTATGTATGTATGTATGTATGTATGTATAATATGTCATATATGTATGTATATATATATATATATATATGTATATATATATATATATATATATATATATATATATATATATATATATATCCTATACAGAGAGAGAGAGACCTTACAGACCTTACAGACCTTACATCTTGTCGGGTTGCCCCAGGTCCCTCAGTGTGAGGCACCTCTAATGTCTACCAGAGAGTTGCTAGTACATCTTCCGGTATATTTTGCATCTTCCAATCTTGGATGGTCTGGGATGCAGTTTAGATATTTGTCGAGCTTATTCTTAAACACATCTACGCTCACTCCTGATATATTCCTCAGATGAGCTGGCAACGCATTGAATAGACGCTGCATTATCGATGCTGGTGCGTAGTGGATTAATGTCCTGTGTGCTTTCCTTATTTTTCCTGGTATAGTTTTGGGCACTATTAATCTACCTCTGCTTGCTCTTTCTGATATTTTTAGTTCCATGATATTTTCTGCTATTCCTTCTATCTGTTTCCATGCCTGAATTATCATGTAGCGTTCTCTTCTCCTTTCTAGACTATATAATTTTAAGAATTGTAGTCTTTCCCAGTAGTCTAGGTCCTTAACTTCTTCTATTCTAGCTGTAAAGGACCTTTGTTACACTCTCTATTTGTGCAATATCCTTTTGATAGTGTGGGTACCATATCATATTGCAATATTCAAGTGGACTACGAACATATGTTTTATAAAGCATAATCATGTGTTCAGCTTTTCTTGTTTTGAAGTGCCTTAACAACATTCCCATTTTGCTTTACATTTTGCCAACAGAGTTGCTATTTGATCATTGCATAACATTTTTGTTCCTATTCATCATCACACCAAGGTCTTTAACTGCTTCCTTATTTGTGATGGTCTCATTATTAGGTCCCTTATATGCATATAGCTTTCTTTCTCTGTCTCCATAATTTATTGATTCAAATTTATCAGAGTTAAATACATCCTATTTACCTCTGCCCAATCATATACTTTGTTAAGGTCTCTTTGTAGAGCGTTCCTATCTTCATCACAAGTAATTTCTCTACTTATTCTTGTGTCATCTGCGAAACTACTCACTACCGAATCCTTCACATTATTGTCTATGTCTTCAATCATAATAACAAACAGTATTGCAGCTAACACCGTACCTTGCGGCACACCGGATATTACCTTTACTTCATCCGATTTCTCGTCGTTTGCAATAACTATCTGTTTTCTGTTGTGTAAAAATTCTTTTAACCATCTTCCTACTTTATCCACGATATTGTGTTTTCTAATTTTCTTCGCTAATATATTATGGTCTACTTTATCAAAAGCTTTTGCAAAGTCTAAATAAACCACATCTGTTTCATTTCCGCTTTTCATATTTTTGAATATGTTCTCACGGTGGACTAACAGTTGGGTTTGTGTACTTTTTCCGGGTACGAAACCATGTTGTCCTTTATTAAACAAATTATTTTTTATTAAATGTTTCATAATATTTTTCTTCATTACCCTTTCATACACTTTCATAATATGTGATGTTAGACTCACAGGCCTATAATTACTTGCCTCTAGTCTTGATCCACTTTGAAAGTAGGGGTAATATATGCTAATTGTGCTCATCATAAATCTTGCCTGTATCTACACTTTGTCTTAATAATATTGCAAGTGGCTTTGCGATAGAATGAACTACTTTCTTTAACAAAATAGCAGGAATTCCATCAGGCCCTGCAGCAGCTCCATTTTTAATTTCATTAATAGCCTGCACAATATCAGCTTCATTAATATCTATGTCAGCTAAATATTCACTATTTTCATCCCTTACTTCTATATCATTATCTTCATTATCTATTCTAGGGGTGAATTCTCTCTTATATCGTTCTGCCAGTATGTTGCAAATTTCCTTTTTTTCATTCGTTAATCTCCTTCAATTCTCAGAGGGCCTATTTCTATTCTTCTTTTATTCATCTTCTTCGCATATGAGTATAATAGTTTGGGGTTTTGCTTGATATTTAATAGGGTTTTTTCTTCCAAGTCCGTTTTTCATTTTCTTTTGATTGTATAATCTCTCTGCATTTTCTATCTTACTTTTTAGTTCTATAACTTTCCATGCATTTTTTTCTTTTGCAAGACCTTTTTTCCACTTTCTGATTTTCTGGAACAAGATCCTTCTGTCTCTTGGTATGCATGAATGATGTTTATTTTTCTTCTTCGGTATATATTTTTCCACTATTTTCTCCAATATTTTATATAATATCTCCGTATTTACCCTTATGTCATCACTTATGAAAATGTTATCCCAATCTTTGTTTAATTCTTCCATTAATTTCTGACCATTTTATATTTTTACTGTAGAAGTTGTATTTTCCATATCCTTCCCACTTTTTCATTTCTTGCTTATCTCTATTTTCACTTGCTTTGGAATATGAACTGTTAATTCTATGACATTATGGTCTGAAATATTCGCATTATAAAACTATTATTTCTTTAACATAATTCATCTCGTTCACAAATACTAGGTCTAAAGTATTTTCCTTTCTTGTTGGCAGGTGATTTATTTGTTGAATGTTGTATTCTAGTAGCATATCTAATAGCTTTTCAAATTGCCTCTTATCTTCTGCACTACTATTACTCTCTTTTTTATATGTATAAGTACACAATCTCCTATTCGTTCTTTCCATTCTACGAAAGGAAAGTTGAAGTCACCAGATAGGAGAAATAGTCCAGTCCTTGTGATTTCTACATATATCATCCAATTTTTCAATTATTAAGTCAAACTCTTTAGTATTGGAGGAGGTCTATATATTACTATGTTCATCAATTTTTCAGATTCAAATTCTACCGCTATTAGTTCACATTCTGAGTTACTATATTTCTCATATATTTTTCCTTGTTTTTTGTCTTTCCCATATTGCGGTTCCCCCTTGATTCCTATTTTTTCTATCTGATCTATAAGTTTGGAACCCTTGTATTTGATCATCATTCCCAGTCTCTTGGGAATACCAGGTTTCACTTATATTCAGGTTATATCTATTTTCTTTTCATTTTGGGGGTTAGTTCTTCTAAGTACTCTATTTTTCTTTTTGAGTTACTCGTAACTAAACCCTGCGCATTCATCACTATGATGGTTTGCGTGTTTTCTCCTTCATTTAATACTGGTAGTAATAAGGATTTTTCCCATGTCTCTTTCCTGTTCTGGTATGTTGTTCTTTTTTTCATTTCCAGAAATTCTGACATTAAAAAATCCAACTTTTCCATAATATTTGATCTTCCTTCATCATAATTATTCATTTTGTGTCTGAATCTGCAATTTTCTCCGTTTCTGCAATATCCTCTTGCATAATAAATACAGTTATTATCTCTTGAGTAGAATTTCGGAGCTGATGCTTTGAAATTTTTTGCTGACACCTCTGCATATCATGGTGGTTTGCTTTTCTCTTTTACCTGATATTCTTGATTTCTCTCTTTATTATTGTTTCTTTCTTATTTTGGATTTTATTACTTGGTTGGTTATTTATTTGATTATGATTCATGGCTACAGGGTGCATATATTTGCATTTTTTGTCGAACTTACATCCTTTTCCTTCTTTTAGGTTTTTACATATTTTTGGATGCAGATCTCTGCAATCATCCCCATATCCATCTAAGTATGCACATTTACCATATATTTCATAGTTTTGACATATCTTAGGATGTTTGTAGTAACATCTTTCTCCAAATCTGCAATTCCCTCTTTTCAAAAGGTTGCAGATTTTGTCTTTCTTGTCTATTTTTTCCTCTTTCCCGTCATTGTATAGATCTGGGTAGAGCCTCTTCGGGATTTGCTTTTCTGTTGTCATATCGTAATTTATTTCTTCGTAGGTATGCTGCTTTATTGCCTCATATGTAGTATCAATGAGTATCTCTGCATCCATACTTTTATGGAGAGAGAGAGAGAGAGAGAGAGAGAGAGAGAGAGAGAGGGTAAAAGAAGCAGTCCCGCAGCACAAGTACATATGCACAAGGTATGCAGAGAGAGAGAGAGAGAGAGAGAGAGAGCGAAGCAGCAATAGTCAGGGCAAAAAGACGAGCCTCGAGGAGAGAGTCATCGAGGGAGACATGAAGAACCACTTACTTCCATCACACCCTTGAGAACCACTTTAGAGAGACCAAGAACCAAACTGCCTCCACCTCATCCTCCACCTCCTCCTCTCCGCCTACTCTTCCTCTTCTTCCTCCTCCTTCAGAAACCGATGAAGTCTTTCCGTCCCAAATGTATGTATGCTCATGCATGCACGCAGGCAGCCATGTGACCAATGCACAAGCAAGCAAATGGTACAGACACACGCACGAAATTTAAAAACTTGTTTAAATGCTTTTGTTCACCATAAAATACAAGTACTCTTCAACCTCCTCAATATCCAAAATTGAAAAGTTAAAACTGTGTTTATTCACAATTCATTCCCCTTCCTACACCGTAAAATTACTAAGGTACTACGAAGTTGCAAAGAAATATTCAAATGACTACCTTAAACATTGCTTCATGAATAATCATCAACATTTATCCCCTTGTTTTGTGCTTCATATGGCTACTAATCATACCAATGTTCAATATTATGAAGGTTTTTTTTATAATTACATTTTTTCTTCCTCTTCGTCGTCTTAGGATTAATTAACTGATTTACGGTTACTACTGACGTCACAACATTTCCTCTTTGCAATTACATCACATTAGACGAGTAGGAACGATGATGGTTTTTATCAATTAATGAAAATGCAAGTAAACCCGGCCTATTATTCAAGATCAAAAGCCGAATTTCATAAAAAAAAAATGACACGACATTGTGCTTTCTCTCAGATAATATATATATATCTATATATATATATATATATATATATATATATATATATATATATATATATATATATATATATATATATATATTATATATATAATCCCTCACCACTGAGGATACGCTATCATCAAGATCTCGGGATTTCGTATCTGGTCAGATGCATAAATACAGATTTATTCCGACACAGCCCTGAAGAGATGCAGTACCGTTAAGATACCCTATTTGGAGCGTTCATACTAGAAAAAGAATAATAATAATAAAAAAGGATCACCTAACGTAGTCTCTTTCCAATTAAGGGAAAATTCCAGAGACAAACTTATGACAGACTGTCAAAGGACTAGGTATCAGAGAGAGAGAGAGAGAGAGAGAGAGAGAGAGATTCTACAAAGACGTAACACGACTTCCAAGTAACAGGATAAGTGACAACGTTAATAGAAAGAATGATAATTCAAAATATTTATGTATGCATATGAGAGAGAGAGAGAATTCTGTACAACATTAAACGAGCTCAAACTATATAAAAAATGAGAGAGAGAGAGAGAGAGAGAGAGAGAGAGAGAGAGAGAGAGAGAGAGAGAGAGAGAAATTCTGTACAACATTAAACGAGCTCAAACTGTATAATAAATGAAGCTGCTAAACAAAACCATGACATTACAATCAACGCCTCTAGGGTAACAATATTTACTAGACTTTTGCAAGGCTAGGAAAATCAAAATCGCGATATGATTGATATCATTAAAACAAATTAAATATTACAATTACAAAAGAAAACAACCCTCTGAAATAAAGGAATAATTCACATGGCGGACACCACTTCTCAAATAGACGCTACCCCCAAACCATCACAAAAAATAAATAAATAAATAAATACAATGAAAATAAAAAATAAAAGATTGCTTAATAGAACAAGACGGGTACCCCCCCCCCCCCACAAGTATGATCCACGCCACCACGCCCCTACCTACCAGAGACACAACAGGTGAATGGGGATCATTAATTATCCGGACGACCAGGTCGGAGTGATCCTTCCCCCAAATATAGATCAGAGAACGACCCAATGGAACAATGCAGTCGTCAGGGGCTTTTGCCCCCACCAACTCGGGTACAAATAACTTTTCATTAGTTCACCTAACGTTCGACTAAACGCCTGCTATTGAGGTACTAAAATGATTGACGTCACGAAGAATGATGAGCAAGTTACTTTTATGGAAAAGCCCATGAATCATGAAATATAGCCAGTTTATAAAAACTAATTTTCAGAAGAGCTTCCCACTAGTGTGTTATGTGTGTGTATACATATAAATAACACCACACAAACACACAATATATATATATATATATATATATATATATATATATATATATATATGATATAAGAATTTTATCATATCACCGCTATTTAAATGCAAACATTAAGCAACAAATGGCACTTAATATCCAATTTGCGTTACTTCAGGAATATCACCGACAGGGAAATGTATGTGATAAATGGACCGGTACCTACTATAAGTCGACGTTCAAAACCACTGTGACGCTCTAATACACATTAATGAGATTAATGAGGTTGTCCAAAATAAGAGTATCCCAATAAACAATGAGAATTTCAACTTTCCACTCAGGTTTCCAATACTGTGATGCACAAAGCAGGCTGTCATAAGTTCACATATTGATGTTTTGTTTGTTTGTTTTGTTGTATGGTGTTTTTACTTTGCATGGAACCAGTATATTTACTCAGCAACGGAACCAACGGCTTTACGTGACTTCCGTACCACGTCGAGAGTGAACTTCTATCACCAGAAATACACATCTCTGGCCCATCAGTGGAATGCCCCAGAATCGAACTTAAGGCCACCGAGGTGGCAGGCCACGGCCCTACCGATCACGCCACTGAGGCGCGAAGTTTACATGTTCATGTTATCAGTGATCTCGAGAGGAACAACCGATTTACACTCTTCCAAAGAATCAGCGAACTTGTTAAACAACATTACAGATTTTTTTTAAATGTCATTACAAATCGCAGAATACAAAAGCATTCACAAAAGAATCAGGGATCATGTTAAATATTCCAGATTTTTCAACTTCACACTCATTCGCAGAATAAATAACACAAACATTGGCGCATACACGACCGCATCGCATCCACCAACATAAAAGCAAAAACAAACGTTTTTCAAGCCAGCCAAGGGCCACCAATCATCGTGCCACTGCCCAAAGAAGACGCCCATATTAGGATACTTACAAAGACACACGAAGGACTTCATTAAGAGAGGCAACGTCTCAAGATCCTTAATGGATGGGGACGCATGTCCTCAGAGGTAGTCAAGATCCTACCATTAAGGAGGCGATAGAGAATCATAAAGAATCAACGGTGAAGAAGATTTATCATACTTGGCGGAGGCTGTGTGGGATAAGGCAAAAAGGATTTGCGTAACGAGGGTCCTGAGACTTGGCAGGAAGGAGCTTAACAAACCTGGGGACTCGTTTATAAAATCTGATGAATGACTAGTAGATAAGAACTATAACCACAGCAAAAGCAAACATACAGTACAAGCAACCAAACGTACCAAAATACAATATATATGTATGTATATATAATTTGAACATCCAAATAATTCAGTCGATGTCATGCTTTAGGAGGATAGTGGCATCATTTATAATTCTTACAGAGAGAGAGAGAGAGAGAGAGAGAGAGAGAGAGAGAGAGAGAGAGAGAGAGAGAGAGAGATTGGTCCGTCACAAATTATTCCAATATGATTCCAATTCCCATACAGTACAGATACTTACGAGCTCAAAACTAATTCGCTTTACAAACACCGATTTATAATGCCTAGGTCCCTGGGCCAAATTGCCTTCTTCCTTAGGGGGGCGGGATGGAAGGGGAGGGGAAGGGGACAAGAACCTCAATATCTGACAATCTCGCATGCAAGAAGCATGAGTTTTATTTTATGCCAAGACTTATCAAAAGGGTAATTACGGTTTTGATAATGAGGACATTCGTTCAAATAGATATGTCCTTTTATGAAATGTGCAATGCGTTTGGTTTGAATATACTTTGAATATCTTCATATTATTATTATTTTCCTACATATTATAATTACTGTCAACATTACACCTACTCCTGCTCCTGTTAAATTCAGGTTACTGATACAAACGATGTAGAGAGAGAGAGAGAGAGAGAGAGAGAGAGAGAGAGAGAGAGAGAGAGAGAGAGAGAGAGAGAGAGAGAGAGACTCTCATCCATCTACGCTGACACGCAGCAGATCTAAATGAAATTTCCCACCTCTATGACTTTACATTGCTCTCAATAATCAAGTGCGAGAGATTGGTAACATCACAGAGATGTCACGTCAATGTTGGCTGAACCAAGCAAATGAAAAAATAACAGATGGATTGCCAGATATAACTGTCGTCCTTTCCTACCCACGCCTTTACCAGCATCCAGACAGCATCGGGGTGATTTCGCAGTTGGTGAAGAAAAGTAGTAATTAAATGGGAATGAAATCATATGCAAATAAACAGAATAATAGTAAGTAAATAAATAAATTACACACACATATATATATTATTCGAGCTACAAATGTCCTTTAATATTTAATTCGCTCTACCTCGCTGGTTCGAACCCACGAGAGGACGAAATTATCAACTAAAAATATTCCCTTTCGGTTTACATATATAAAAATATATTAATTCCGAGGCAGAGCCAATTAGATATTAAAGGACACTTGTAGCTCAAATAATTTATGCAAACAGAATGTATCCCAGACAAACCTCTACTCAAGAACCCACTACAATTATTATCCCGGATATTATTATCCCGTTAACTCAAACCAGTCTACCTCTGTCTACCTCTATTCACAAAATAATTCGGCGGAATCGTGCATCACAGACCCCCAGTGTCCGGGGATTTTGAAACAGGAAGTGAGAACCACAACACAGGACTATAATTGTCCATAGCAGGCGTAGTGGGTCTTTTTCAACAAAGCCTCTGTGTAGACGGCAACATGATACCCATTCTTCTTTCTTTAATTTTTTTGCTAGCTTTTCATCCTTTTTTTTTTTTTTTGCTGACCCTTCCAAGCCATTCATCTTTCTCAGACAGATCACTACAACCTAGAATCAACTTGGTCATAACTCTTAACACGACACTGCTGCCTCCGTTGGTGGCGTGACGTTACAGAGAGAAGCAGAGTTGAATTAGTAATTCAAGTCTCTCAATAAAAGTCTGTATCAATTTCTCTATTATGGGTCTCAAGGCATATTTCTCGGTTCCGCACTGGTCGTTCTTTATAATGAAATGGCTTCCTTGCGGTTAAATCAGCGTCCAAGGAGGTAGTAGCTTGAATAAAAAAAAAATTACTATGCAAAAATTTTTTTGCTTGACTAGTTTCCTGAAAACTGTCAATGTCAACCTCAAAAACTGTCACAGACAATTTTTGTTGTAATAAACAATATGTATGTTTATCGTAGAGAAACTACAAAAACAAACTAACAAGCGTCGTGTGACCACATTCCTCTGCCCTTACAATTCAATCACTTGATCTGACCGAAGAAGAATGCGACCACAATAAAAATGGCTTCTTGACGTCTGCTGCAGGATTTAGGTCTACAACGTGGTAAAGGTCGGGACCATGAATAAATAGTATTTGAAAGGGATAACAATGCGTAAAAATCAGACATGTGGCCATCAGAACTAAACTCTATACTGAAATATATGACTGTTACAAATTCTGAAACAATCGAGAAATAGAATTCCTCTATTTGACAATATGGTACACTTCAAAATACGTAGTACTTAACTTTTGAGTTCTCAACACCTCAATACAGCATAAATTTCGCACGATTCTCAAACACAACTCGATAAGACTAAAACTGACCTCACGCTTGATTTTATAGCCTAAAAACATATGTCCAGGAAACATTCAACCTAATCGATGGTAACTCTCGGCGAAAGCCATCCTGATTGAAATACCTGGACGTAACTGATACAGCCCAACGATACAGAAATGCATAAATGCGCACTTATCATTAAAGACCGTCTGAAAACCGACTTAACAAAGTAAAGTTCAAACCCAGAGAGGAAAAGCAACACACTCCGTTACGTCTATGACACAATATGCTTTTCATTGGATTGAAAATCATACACTCACGTGAAAACTTTCCCCCTAAAATTTGGACACCATTGGAGCTTCGTAAAGTTCACTGTACCTATGATCATTCATAAATGCATGTTCCTTGTTCCTTTGTTGAACAAATTATTACTTAGGTTAACCGGTACAGTATGAGAGAGAGAGAGAGAGAGAGAGAGAGAGAAGAACAAACGGTAATTTTTCGTGACATTGACAGTACCATTACACTTCCTCCGTTGCCTTGCATAATCATCCAATCTTATTTTTTCCCCTCCTCCTCCTCCTCCTCCTCTCCCTCCTGCAGGGACGTCTGTGGCTGTCTGTCTGAATCTTTCTCAGATTATTCCTTTTTGGCCTCTTGGCTTGTGTACCAAGGCCGTCGCGGTCAATTTGCTTCTTGGGCATGATTCATAACCTATGCCCGCGATGTAGGAAGAGGCGGTGGCCCTTAGCGTTTATCTTTCGCAGGCTCTCTCTCTCTCTCTCTCTCTCTCTCTCTCTCTCTCTCTCTCTCGTCTCTCCTCAAAATCCCCATGACTCCCTCCAATCCTCACTTCTCTCTCTCTCTCTCTCTCAAGGAATCATTACTATGTATGCAAATAAGAAAATAAAAAAATAAATAGTAGAATAAAAACGGTACCTATATACATCTAAATGTGGAATATATATATATATATATATATATATATATATATATATAATATATATATATCTATATATTATAGGCATAGGTGTATATATCCTTATACATACAAATATACACCCACACATATATATATAGTATATATATGTAATCGTTGCATTTGTGTACTTCTTCCCTTCCAAAAGTACGTATTCATAATACTGAATATACTTACACATTACAAACTGCATTAAACTATCGCTTAGTACTTGCTTTGAAATGAAACATCCGCTTACACAAATACCAGGAAAAGTAGAGTTGGTCACATTGATCAAACATCCCCAACAAAATAAGCATGCAGGAAATTGCTAGGGAAAAAAAAAACTACTGAATCTACAAAGTAGACGGACGGTTTAATACAAAGATTAATACCTAAGCGAATCAAGAGAGACAGCTTGATGAAAGCATACCCCTCCCTACAAAAAAGAAAGAAAAAAAAAACAGCGGCTATTTATATACGCAAGCTATAAGTGGTTTTGGCGTAACCACAAGCGTAAGGGTTGGAAGAATGCATTTCAGTGTGGGTTTCTAAGGCACTATCCCCTAGAATTAGTCTTCCCCATTCGACCTTGGAGGGTAAAATTGACTTCTCAATAGACCGTTTTTTCTCTCTCTCTCTTCTTAATCCCTTCTATTTTTTTGTGAAATTCGTGAAAAAAAAATTCCCCATATTAATTTCCTAGAATTCTGATAATTTACTTAAATCGTCTAATTAATTAATAATTCGTTTATTTGTTTTCTTCTTTTTTAATAAGTGATCTCGTCTTTCTATATTTTCCTTTGCCTCCTGTTACTTCTTCCTTATGAACACCATATATAGTCTTTGGAAGCACGAATTTCGCGTCAATGGCCCCAGTGGTGAGGGGTTGTTCCATATGAATATGATTCATCTTCTGAATATAATAATAATAATAATAATAATAATAATAATAATAATAATAATAATAATAATAATAATAATAATAAGTTTATGGCAAGACAAAGTTTCATAGCCCTTTTTTGTGATTTCTCCCTATATGTCATTATATCTTTATCTTCATTATATACTTTTTATAAATGAACAAGGCTAATTAATACCTTTAACAAAGAGAGAGAGAGAGAGAGAGAGAGATTATACCCAAGAATAAAAGAAAATCATTTCCCTTTCTTCCCTGTATTCTTTCGAAAGTGCATATTTCCATTCCGGCTAAAATCGAGATTTTATCATCACTAAACGAGACATGCCACATACTTTTAATATTAAATGTCATTAAGTGTTTGTTATTTCACACGTTCTCTTACAGAAGATACTGGCATGGATACAAAATTATCAACTCTACTTAAACGACATGTGTGATCACTTAAGAGCTTTCTGCCTTTGGATGAGAGATGCAACTGACCATCTACGTGCTATCTTTCTTTCTTTCTTTCTTTCAATCTTTAGCTGAAAACCTTTCAACAGACTACCGTAAACCCAAGAGGGCTCCCAAAGGGAAATCAGCCTGCAAAGAGATATAAGTTTGAGGAATTGGTGGTACTTAAGTAATTACGAGATAAGAGAAAATATGGCTAATACTTGTGAATTCAGGAGACGTCAGCAGAAAATAAGAACGAATGTGCTCCTCCCTTGAACGTTTGGAGATCTGAAGATTCCACAGCTACACTAGACAAACTATTGCACAATTTATTTGTAGCCAAGATTAATCTTCTTATTAGTTTACTATTAAATCCCATGCTAGAAAATGACACATGTTTTCAGCAGCAGCAGCCTGGCTAGTGTTCCGACGAAACCAGCTTCGTTAGTATGAAAAACAAAAGAAAAAAGAAAGCGGAAGATGTTGGTCTTTGTAGTACATATCTGAGCAATTAAATTGGTATTCGAACCGCAAGAAGCCCCTTGCAATGCATTGCACCTTGCACTTGATATTAGCCAGACATTCTGATGAAAGTACTACTTCCCCGAACACCTTACGGTTAAGATCATTCTTCACATAACTAAATTTGTCTTTTGTAGAGGATCTTTGAGGAAACTGAAATCTAACTGTATATACATACTTTAGCTATATTACTTTATTCTTTGTCTAGTGGCAAGGAAATTTCTCCCGCAATGTAGGTATGACAGTGATTCAAATTCCAGACAACTTGCTTGTAAATCTTTAGAAATGAACACATAAAAACTGAAAGAGAGAGAGAGAGAGAGAGAGAGAGAGAGAGAGAGAGAGAGAGAGAGGAGAGAGAGAGAGAGAATCATATGAGCAATTTCGTGAAGGTCCACTCGTACCTGATATCATAATACTGACGGCATATATATTTATTAGTTTATTTTGGTTGGCTTTCTCTTATCAA
>NC_087206.1:84177307-84184807 GCF_015104395.2 Macrobrachium nipponense
AATAAGAATAATAATAATAAATAATCTAGCTATTGTTTAATAAGCATAGTTTAAAATTTCTTAGTATTTCCATGGGGATATAATGTCTGCCTTGGACCTAACTGAGCTAAGGCAAGATTGACGGGCTGCTCTATGAGCAACAGCCCGTGATGACTTTATGACAGCACGGGCTTTTGCTATTAAAACAAGCTCAGGCGCCTGAGAACTTAATCATGAACGCTGTGTTTAAAAGTAGCACCGAGAGATTAATTAAACATTTCATTGACTGTCAGGGGCGATGAGCTAACGCTTTCAATATCCCGACACTGCATATCGAACAGACTCTGTAGTGGGATAGTGCCGTCAGTGTAGCTCATTTGGTGCGCTCTAGGCAATACTTAAGGTTCTTTGCAGCGTCCTTTCGGTCCCTGGCTGCAACATCCTTTCATTCCTTTTACAGTACCTCCGTTCATGCTCTCTTTCTTCCATCTTACTTTCCACCTTCTCCTAACAATTGATTCGGAGTGCAACTGTCGCTAGGTTTTCCTCCTGTCACACCTTCCTAACCCTTCTTACTGTCAATTTCCGTTTCAGCGCTGAATGTCCTCACAGGTCCCATATCGAACAGAAATGGATATTACCTTTCAATGAAGACAATGACAACCTTGACCGAACCATTATTGTCTGCCGATCTCATCCCCCGGTGACAATCGGTTCAGAATGGTCGATATTTTTACATTACTGTTCTTCCTACAATTTGAATTACCAAAGGCAGATACATAAGTTTTAAGAATTTGGCACGTGTGACTTTAAACAGCTTTCCTTCAATCACAAATTGATGTCTGCAAAATGTATTATTGAAAATATCAATTAAAAATTACATACCATAACAGTTATTATTGATTATTATATCTGTATAGTTCTCCCTTCCCTAAATCTACATTTACATCCCTGAAATAGATTCTTAAACATCCATACTACTAAGAAAGGCATAACCTGCAAAACTCGGTTAGGATGAAGCAATACCATCTCGCACAGCGATATTAATCAAAAGTAGGCATAAAATGAAACGAAAGGAAGGTCCTATATGATATGATACGCAAACCCATAGACCTCAAACCGGAAGGCATCGTGCTTAGAATCAACACCATTCAGTATCGCTCGCCCATGACTAAGACAGTAGTCATGTCCGCTGAACGAGGCTTCCAAATACCCGGATGCCAGCATGACTCGTCTTCCAGATTATGGCCTATGGTCAGCCCAGGACCCACTTAGTAAGTGGGGTCAGCCTTCCCGGAGAAAATCGTCATACGAAGTCGTGGAGTCTTCTGATTTCCGCTACTATTCAACTTGTATTGTAGTATCTTACTTAAGTTTTTATATTTACCTTTCTCGAATAACTGATCTCCACATTCTGTATTTCCCGTTACCTTATGTTACGTCTTTCGAATGAACATCATATTCTTTGGGAGCTTGAATTTCAAGCCACTGGTCCCTTTGGTGGGCTTGTTCCTTATGAATTTAATAATAATAATAATAATAATAATAATAATAATAATAATAATAATAATAATAATAATAATAATAATAATAATAATAATAATAATACGCTATTTAAATGAAGAGCAAATTCATTGTTGCTCTCTGCTGCTGACGCCGAATGAACTACAGGTGTATCGGCTTATTTTCTATTTATCATATCCATTTATTTATCTATCACCTCCCCCCACCCATTCTCTCTCTCTCTCTCCTCTCTCTCTCTCTCTCTCTCTCGCTCTCTTCTCCTCTCTCTTCCTCTCTCCAGGCTGATTTCCTTTCGAAGCTCTCTCGCGGGTTTACAGCCTGGTGACTGTCTGTAAGAGTTTTCTACTGAATATTTAAAGAAAGAAGAACAGGGAAATGGGGGAAAAAAATAAAGGCAAAAACAATTAAAGATGTCAAATGTAATAAAAAAAAATAAAAAATACTGGTAAAATACAGAACTGACTGACAAAAATACCGCAGGGGTACGTCGGTATACATGGGCCCCGTGGGGGTTGTTTACGGGCAAACATACATCCCTGTTTTCGAAAGGAGCGAAAATCGTAAATCAGCTTCGCCCCCCACCCCCAACTAATCTTTCGTGTCCTTCGTCTGTTGGTCTCGTCTACTCGCTGTGACTCATAGCATTCGTATAAAGGTCTCAAGAATACTGGAAATATAAATACATCAAATGTAGGTGGAAATCTCTGATACAAGGTCTAAAGAATACTGCATTTATATAATATATATATATATATATATATATATATAGCTATATATATTATATATAATAAATATATATATATAACATCAAATGTATGTGGAAATCTCTGACACTGATACAAGGTCTAAAAAATACTGCATTCATTTATATAACATCAAATGTAGGTGGAAATCTCTGACACAAGGTCTAAAAAATACAGCATTCATCTATATATCATTAAATGTAGGTGGAAATCTCTGATACCAGGTCTAAAAAATACTGCATTCATCTATATATCATTAAATGAGGTGGAAATCTCTGACACAAGTCTGAAGAATACTGCATTTCATCATCAAATGAAGGTGGAAATTTTTGCCCAAATCGAAAACACACCCCAGGTGCGAGACTGATAAGTATATTATATTCGTTTCAGCAACATCTTAAAATAAAAAAAGCATAGTCTTTTCACGTGGCTACGATATTCTTCGCACTTCTTTCGTTTCTCAATTTACTCTCATAGATCTTGTTTTCACGTACAGGAAATGACTGCTTCGTAACGTGATGACTTTGCTATACGTGGTTATTTGAAAGTGTTTTTCAGAAGTGATTTCCTTAGCTTGAATTGCGTGCTTATGCATCTTCGTATATTCAAACATATAATATTAACACGTACTGTTTATTTCAGTGAACAAGTGCCCGCACACTATATATGTATATGTATATATATATATATACACGAAGACAATAAATTATCCACACTCTTTACGCACATTTGCATATTGATCTTCAATGAACCATACCCATAAAATAGAGCAACGTTTCATAATTCATTCAAGAAATAAGCCTGGGTCCCAAATCCTCCCTCTAACGAAGGGCTTGCTAAAACGCTCCTCTTAAACATCAGCCTCCTTGGCTGTAAATCCCAAGACCTAAAGAAGAGGTTTTTAGGGCTTGGTAAATCCTCTTTCGCGGGAGAGAAAGCAGCAGGTGACCAGACACAAACAAGGAAGAAAAATGGCTGGACAGGAGACGGAAGAAGACAGCAGCCACGCTTAGCAGATGCCACCACCAAGAAGACACCATGACCTGCGAGACAGGAGGAGAATTGCCAGGGCATGAGGTCATGATTACTAAACGCAATATTACCTGTGTATACGCTGGTAATCATCAGCAGCTGGGGTCAATAATGCTCCCAGGTACGAATTGAAACTCGGATCGTGTGCATACTTTCTTTTTAGGAAAAGTTTTCTTCTATTCCCATGCCTCTTTCCACCCTGTCTGCGATACACCAGTCAACTAACCACCACCTACCTACTTAGTTCATAAGATAAGTTACACAGGGACGCTTGAAAACAAGTTGTTTCCCTTCTGCGGGACTGAACCCTCATCTCCGCTCTGCTGACCAAGCTGTTTGTGTGAGTGGTTGCGCTTACACGAGAACTGCATGCATGCATTTCTACGTTGCCTTTTGACAGGTTCGTGTGGATAAACGGTATATGAAAATTCTAACGTTGGCGTTACAAGACATGTAATTCTTCTTCTGGAAAAAGGGGCATATCAACTTGCTTGTAGTGTAAAAATAAGCTGAATAGCAAAAAACCACAAGGCCATCTGGTAAAAAGTTGAGTGGGTCTATAAAACATAAAAGGCTGTTATTAAAACTTTTTTATTATTATTATTACTACCAACTTCGAGGATAGAAACTGTGGAGTCCACGCACAATGTACGAAACCAGAACTGACGGGCAAGAGACGTCCGAAAAATGACAAATCCGCTTGACTCTCAGATTTAACGCATGACTATTTAATTACAAAATTCATTCAAATCTAATAATACCATACAAAATTGGAATTTTAAAATACCGTGCAGCTAACATCAACAAAGCACAGGAAAAGCGATCCTACCTGGGCTAGGCCAAGACCGAGGCCTATGAACAGGTAGAAGGCTCAAAGGCCGTCAGTGCTACCTGGGGGCAAGAGATTAGCCACCTTCCTCTTCTTCGGACCATTAATGAAATCTGAGAAGAGGACCCTATAGACAACAGGTGGCTTTATCGCCACTGAAAGGAAGGAAGGAAATTATTAAAAGCCATGAACTTCTAGAAAGGCGTCAAAACTTAAACTTTCTATAGACAAAATATTAAAGCAAATCATCTTTAGCACGTAGCCTATATATACTACAATGGAACTGAAATATAAAATTTAGACCAAAGGCCAAACGATGGGACCTATGAGGTCAATCAGCGCTGAACTGGAAATCGAGAGTAAAGCAAGAGAGTTGTAAAGAAGGTTTTAAAGGTGTGCTAGGAGAGAAACCTCGCAGTTGCGATCAGAAAGAACTGTTAGAAGAGGGTAGAAAGTAACATGCAAGAAAGAAAATTTGAACAGAGGTAAAGTAAAAACGAACACATAGAAGACCTCTTACGACATCAACGAACAATATGCCAGTAACTATTATACTAACAACATCATACAACACCAACAGAATGATGTAAATGACGTTACAAAAAAAAAAAAAAAAAAAAAAAAAAAAAAAAAAAATTCCAGAATGCTCATACCTATACTCGCTTGCCTTGAAGTGTCAAGCACAACATGAATAAAAAAAAAAAATAGAACACTAAAAGAACTCTTACGCGTATTTACGTCCTGACTTGGCGTTCAGGGTAGGCCTTAGACAGAGCTGACACAAAGGGAAACCTGAGAAAATTAACCTGTTTAACTGTTTAGAGAGAGAGAGAGAGAGAGAGAGAGAGAGAGAGAGAGAGAGAGAGAGAGAAAATGCCCACGTTCAAGTTGGGCGTCCCAGATTTTAAAAGCGTATCTCAAAGTAACGTGTCTAGCGCCAAGACGGGCCAACAGCTGATGAAATAAGCGTCAACGGGTACTTAGAAGTAGATTAACATCTGCCTGATATAATTATACGGAGTGCTGATTAAATGATCAAAGGTAGGTGTAAGATTTTACACCTGTCTGACATACGGAAAAGTGGGAGGGGGGTAGGAACTAAAGCGATGACTAAATAATTAAACCTTACAAGAAAACACACACACGCGCACACACACATAAATTTCTAACTGATGAGAGAGAGAGAGAGAGAATGGGGAACTAATATAATCGTACAATAGCTCCTTTAGACACACGGTCTACAAAGAACTTAGATTTCCACTTGTTGAGAGAGAGAGAGAGAGAGAGAGAGAGAGAGAGTGGGGAAACATCGCCGAGGTGTCAACCTACTTTGCAATTGGCCAAAATTATAGACACGAAACGGACGAGAGAGAGAGAGAGAGAGAGAAGCGCAGGGCAGAATGCACGGGGGACGCTGAGCAAGAGGTTTGGGAATGGTAGTATCAGAGTTACCGAGAACTACCTTAGACCGAATAATAAAACTTGCACTATACACACGATCACAATATCGCCATTTTGGACAGGGATGTTTAATGACCTCCTACGCGAGACCTATTGTTCCCTTCGAGGTTAAGTGTGGGAGTTGAAAAATAAAGGGATACGAAAAAAAAAAGAGAAAAATAAATCTGGAACTCACGCACAGACAATGGCCGCCCACGATAGGCGACAATGAGCTTTGCGTTTGACGCAAAGCAAAAATGCGCGCGCGCATGTACACATACACACCCACACTCACTTCGCTTCATCCCAAATAGGTCAAAACCATCAAACAAATATCAAAATAGACGAAGCCATACCGAGCACTCTCATAGCACGAGAAAAAAATCATTAGAGCTATCACAACTGAACTCTGCTGAATTGTTTATATTATGTGTTACGCAAAGGATTGCAAACACAGTTTTACATGGTATAAGGTCATTACCTACATTATATAAACTGATTTACATGCCTGTTGTCAAGCGCATTTCAAAACGACGAATAATAGATTATTAAAGGAATTCTTCTCGAATCTTAAAACATTTCAATAATGCAACAATAATTGTATAATGAGTAAAGCACGTTATAATCAC
Organism: Macrobrachium nipponense; assembly: GCF_015104395.2. NCBI lineage: Eukaryota > Metazoa > Arthropoda > Malacostraca > Decapoda > Palaemonidae > Macrobrachium > Macrobrachium nipponense. The sequence goes on from NC_087206.1 coordinate 84,183,484, forward strand.
ACGTCGTAAACTTATCTCATACATATCACAAATAAGTCGAAAACAAGCGAACGATGCTGTTAAAACTGTCAAAACAGTTTAAAATGCTGTTTGTGATATACATGATTCTTATAGTAGCTGTTTGTGATATAAATGATTCATACTCCATAATTACGCATACACACACTAACTATATCTTTATTTTACAAATATTAAAATAATGAGGCGGTGATGAAAGAGGGCTGACCAGGGACGGCGGTAGGTCTATCTGAAGACTTCCGTTATTACGCACGCAAAATAGAGGAAGACATTTAGAAATTGTAAATATCGATTATAAACGAGTTAATTAACATAGCATCCAATGTTAGCGGTTAGCACATATGCCATTACTATTTAAATACACGATGGACCCAATAGGACTAAGCGAACATGTGGAGTTTCATAGCTACAAGATACGTTTACGTAGAAACACACCTAAAATTACATAGTAGTTCGTTTTAGAGCAAGCCAGCCTTGTGCTGGCAAGAACACTTAAACTTGGGCAGCTTGGGTAAGTAATGATGAAATGGTTAGGACTACCAGTAAGTCGTCAAATTGTATTCGAAACATTTATGATACATGTGAAGTAGTAGTAGTAGAAGAGAGAGAGAGAGAGAGAGAGAGAGAGAGAGAGATGTTCCCACTCTCAAGGCAAAACCCGATACCCAGTTTCAGAAAAATGGACACAAATCCCCCGCATGCTACTCCAGCGTCTTGTACGAAGCGATTAAATAGCCCCCCATATCCATTACCATCTAGTAGGGGCGTCGTTGTTGCCAACCTATTCGTCGCCTGTGTATGGTCACACGACAGAACACGTGGCTCTTCTCTCTCTCTCCTGTGCCCTCTCCAGGAGATCCCATGTCAAACTCTGATGCCCCGAAGGACCTACTTTGTCAAAGATTGTCAAATTCGCGCCATACGAAACCCGGACTCTTACCTTTCGAGTGATACGCGAGTGCCGTTCATTGCAAAACTTGCCGAGAAGAAGAGGAAAACCAATTGATAGTTGTCCGTCGTTACATTTGTTTGTTACCTTTTTTTAATACAAGCGGTGTACCATGAAATTGATCACCAGTATAATTAAAAAGGTTAGATCTAGGGTACTCATCGGCGGCGGCCTAGACTATGGCAGCTTCGGTTTTCCATGCAGTTTTACTTACTGAACAAGAATTTAAAGTAATATTTATTCGGACGACTGTAATTAACCCCCCGGGGTCCAGTACTATACACGGCGAAATACATTGGACGGCCCAATCCCTAGTGGATGTCGTATCCGCGGTTACGCTCCTTGCAGTCCGTGCGG
>NC_087206.1:84192307-84202307 GCF_015104395.2 Macrobrachium nipponense
AGAGAAAGACAACCCAGGTTCCTCTTCACAATGAACTTGAGGGGGTGAACCCCCCCCCCCCCACCCATCAGTCAGCATCTCCCGGACCCCTGCCGCAAGGTCACCCGGGGTTCCATACGAAATTGACTCCCTCCCAGGTCGCCCTTCGAGTTGTAAGTTACCTTCGCCTTTCCTTGACCGACCTTGTTCCGAGGACGAAAATGTAACCCGAATCTCCCCTTTAACCCGCCATGACGCCAAACATACACAAACATCCCTGACAGTCGCGTATACGGCCGCGCACATACAAACATAAACACGAAGATAAAGCCGGTAAGTTGCCTTACCCTCAATCTCTCAAGTGAAGACAACTGCGGTTCACTCTCGTTGCTTGACCTGGGTCAGTCTCTGGGGAACAGGAATTTGGGAATGAAGGAATGGACGGACTGACACCAGCTTTTGCCATTGCAGTCCTATGACGAAGAAAATGATGAAGACCAAAATGGTCATAGATTCCATGATGATAATGCTATGTTGACAATACCCTTAGATATGAACAAAGGCCCTTGCTCTACTTTCACGGGCGTTTGAAACGATTTACAGCGTCATAAGACAGGAATCTAATAATATACGATAAGTTCTCATGCAACTACTACCGAGACTAGAACGCACTCTACTTTGACTGTGGGGTTCAGAAGTCAGTGACATTTCACTTGATAACAAGGAAGTTGAGGTCGATGGTATTAAACCCGGGTACAAAAGGAACCAACCAAACGACATATTATGAAGTAGCTAAAAGGCGATGATTTTCAACAAATTCTACACATTAGCAAAAACTTTCACGAGGTATTATTGAAACTGGAGTTTGAATTTCCGTGATTATGTTCTCTAGGTTAATATTTTCTTGGATAAATTCGTGCAAAGTAGTCTATTATGTCAATTACCCGACATGATGGCTTTAAATCACAGCAAGATACTATTTTGTATTAACTGAAAAAGTGCAGTTCTTCTTAATGACTGCTACCCAACGTCTTCTTTTGCTAAGGTGACGAGATGTCACGAGCGTATACGCCAATCATACTTAATATTCGACCTTCTTTTCAAGACGTTAATTTCTTCCCTGTTCAAGGAAGTAAACCTCTCTTCATGGGGAAAATTAGAAAAACGCTTTTGGTCAAAAGGAAAATGTACTACTGTTTAAAATTGCATAATTTCTTTACTGTCCAAAACAATTACTCTTATTTCCGTGCAAAGTAGATCTGTACTATACATTTTTATAACGTAAACATATATTTTGCCATTTAAATTACTTACAATTTTTCCATCAAAATATTTTTATCTTTTCATCAGCTATCAAAGATACTTCATTTCAAGGCCAAACATTTTATTCCACCAACGGAATATATTTTTAGCGACAGACTTTCATGGCCAGGGGACTTCCATTTTGTTAAACAAATGCCATTCCCATTCCCGAACAGATTCGTCGCATTCCCAAAATAACTTCCATACATGACAAAAATAGGTTTTCATTTTTTATTTTTTTTTTTTTTTTTTTAAGAAAGCTTCGTTTTGGCATTTTATTTTCTGCTTCTGTAAAATGCGGCTTTTATTATGCTATGAAAGCGTACCATCTCCTTTAAGCAAAGTTGTCTAAATTATTTTGTCAGGTAAGACATCTGCCAACAGATGACAGCCTTCCTATAAAACACTTCACGTAAACTTCAGTATTAGATTTATTCTTAAGATTCAGGTCAATATAATTACAGCAAAATAGAGCAAGCTACTCTCCCCCACAAGGAAGTATCATGATTCTGACTCCATATGCAATGGACGTTTTAATGGGCACTCGATCACATATAACTAATGCACTACACAAGATTGATGTTTACCAAAGCCAGGATGTACGTCGGGGGAATAATACTTCCACAGACCTTTATAAAAGAAAAGGTCACGGAAAATAAAAACGCCAAAGAGCAAAAAAACAATAAATATCTAAAAATATATATTAAACAAAACAGGAAAACATTCTACGCAGAGTTACGACGAGGAAGGAGATAAAAAGAGACACCTGTAATGCATCAGCTTGACTTCAGGATCAAGTCCAGGCCTCTGGGACCACGGGTGGTCCTGGACTCGCTTACAATCAACCCTTACTGGAGAACACCACGCCCACGCGGGCGAGGAGGAGACGACGACGCCGTATTTACGCCCTTATACGTTACGTAACGAGACACGACCTGACCATCGTGAGGGTGTGGGTGTATCGTAACGAATGCATTGGGTAGGATCTTTTTTAATAAGCAATTTTCTCATACCAGGATACTTCTGACGTAAACAATATATCCTATACATCTGGGTTAAGGATTAAACTACATGTGCGTAAAAAAAAAAAAAAAATCACAGTTGGTTCACATACCTCTAAAATAACCTCCTCCCTCAAACGAATAATGACGGCTTTATTTTTCTTTTTAAAGAAAATAACCCTACAAAAAGTGAAACTATGCTTATTGGATCGCTACAAAACAAGTCCCTTACATTTCGGAGAAATCAATTTTATTGACTTTTCTTTTGGTCAGAAGTGCGAGTAATAATCAACCTTACCTCTTATTAAAGTACTTTGTTTCTTCAGAGATATAATAATGTCTTTGATTCCAGCCTTACCTGTAAAGAAAAAGAGAAAAAATGTAAGTTTATGACATTATACAATGGGCCTGGATACTGGTGTGACATTATTCTATATGGCTATACTATATTGCCGTATGACTATACTAGTATACTGACATAATGCTATGAGACAATACTATAGTGTCATTATAATATGAGGCAATATAAACAATACTATAATATGAGACTATACTATGCTAACATTATCCTATACGACGATCCTACAGTAAGTAATACTACGAGACTATACCATGAGACAATACTATAGTGACATACTACGAGACTAAAATGACATTATACAATGAGACAATACTATAGCGTCATTATGAGACTATACTAAGCTATAATATGAGATTATACATAAACAAGAAAAAATGCACGTTAACCAGTATTAACTTACGGACACTACTGGATAAAAAAATTGCACAGTGGCAAACAAGTTTCATCATCAACAAATCAGTCGAGTTCAGGATATCAATTTGCAACATTTCACTGCAACCAAGAAACGGAGCAAACGCAGAGGCATATCAGGAGCTTTGCAATAACGAAAAACGAATAGGAAAATAAAATGTTTTCTATATTTTTCGTAATACAGAAAAAAATTAGAGAGAACAAAATTTAGCGTTGTCACCATCCTATGTAAATGCACTAATTTGTACCAAAATAACAATCTGAATTAAAACACGAAAATAATATTTTTTTTTTTTTTTTTGCTACGGATACAGGGATGTCCTCCTGCCTTTGTTTTAGACGAACGAGACAATAAACAAATATACATCCAGCTGCGTTGCCCGGGCTGTTCCTTATTCGATAAGGACACCCCCCGGGGTTTCTCTCCGTCTCATCTCCCGCGGTGGAAGGCAAAAGCAATCACGGGGATAGTTCCAAAATACTGCGTGACTACGACTCCGCTTAGATTTCGGAGGTCGGGGATCTCTCTCAGTTTACGTTCTCGTGACTTTGTTTTTCTATTTAAAGAGGAATATTTATTCTCACGAGTTATACCTATAGGCATAAGAATGATATTATTTTTTTCTTTCACAGTCCTCCAATTCGACATGGGTGGTTTTTATAGTGTGGGGTTCTGGGTTGCATCCTGCCTCCTTAGAAGTTCATCACTTTTCTCACTGTGGGGTGTTTCTGGGAGCACACTCTTCTGCATGAGTCCTGCAGCTACTTCGGCCTCTAGTTTTTCCAGGTTCCTTTCCCGGGATCTTGGGATCGTGCCTAGTGTTCCTATGATTATGGGTATAATTTCCGCTGACATATCCCATATCCTTCTTATTTCTATTTTCAGGTCCTGATACTTATCCAATTTTTCCTTTTCTTTCTCTTCAACTCTAGTGTCCCATGGTATTGCGACATCAATGAGTGATACTTTCTTCTTGATTTGTCAATCAACGTCATGTCTGGTCTACTGACACGTATCACCCTTTCTGTTCTGATAACATAGTTTTCTGTTATTATTTTTATTATTATTATTATTATTATTATTATTATTATTATTATTATTATTATTATTATTATTATTATTATTATTATCCAGAGGATGAACACTATTCATATGGAACACGACCGCTGGGCCACTGACTTGAAATTCAAGCTTCCACAGAATATGGCGTTCATTAGAGAGAAGTACGAGGAGGTAAAGGGAAATACCGAGAGAAAAGATATCACTTATTAGAAAAGAAAAAATAAATTAATAAATAGATAAACACGTATTAAAATGCAAGGTGAATACTATTAGCCAAAATAAGTCAAAATGACCTCTGAACTCCTCGATTTCCTTATATATTTTTTTTCTTTTGACAAGCTTATCACTACAGTCCTTGACTCCTCAAATATATGACAACGAAAGACTGTAAATCGCTAAAAAAAAAAAAACACACACACACAAACGACTACTATAAAATACTACCATAAAATCACATATATAAATCCTCACATACAGTATATGCCCTTTTCTCGTTCTTCCTTTGGTTTTCATATATAAAGCAAAAATGACACCATCTTATTTTTGTGCAGGCAATTATTCAAATGATGATGATAAAATCCACATCTTTGGTCAAAATAATAGTAATCAATATCTCAAAAGCGCTAATTTTCCCCGGGTGGTCAATTGGTAATGTGGGGGAAATTATACCATACATAACCCCCAAGGCATCACACAGGAGTCTGGGTACACGAGGTCATGGTTGTTAGCTCTGGTAGGTAAGGTAGCGCTTGGTAGGTGATGCTGGGAGGTAGAGCTTGGTAGGTAGAGCTGGTAGGCAGCGCGCTTGGTAGTGTGCAGCTAGGAGGTGGTGGTAATACGGGAGATTAGCCCTTGGTGGTAGGTTTGTGATGGCTAGGTAGCGTTTGGTAGGTAATACTGGGAGGTAGCGCTTGGTAGGTTGTGCTGCTAGGTCGCGTTTGGTACGTAATGCTGGGAGGTAGCGCGCTTTCGAAAATCATTTTTTTCCCAAGAAAGGCCAAAAAAAATGAAAGCGGGTAGCGTTCAGTCCCGTATCACCGAGTCTCGAGAGAGAGAGAGAGAGAGAGAGATACGAGAGAGAGGAGATAGAGAGAGAGACAGATGGAGAGACTGAGGAGACGATGAGGAAGAGAGAGAGAGACGATGAGAGAGGAGGAGACGTTCCGAGGAGAGAGGAGAGAGAGAGAGAGAGAGAAGATACGCAAATTAGTTACAGTGGAGACATCACACACAAGCACAGTCTTAGTTATAATAAGCACTTGCATGACAAGTCTTAACAAATGCAAATAATGATTTTCCTGTAATTTATCCGTTTTTATCTTTATTTCTTTGCATCCCTCATATATTTTTCCTTTCATTCCCTCGCCCCTTCCTTGTAATTGCCACAACTCATGCGTAGTTTTTACTCAAGAGCCGCAAACAGCTCGGCAGGCATTGTGAGTTTCCGGTCGGCATTCTTTGATGCCTGACAAAAGATAAAATAAAATAAAATAAAAATAAAAGTCAGTGGAACGGGTCACTGATTCGCTCCCTATCTGTACTGATTTGGGTTCTATTTCTCTCCCTCTTGAGGAGAGAGAGAGAGAGAGAGAGAGAGAGAGAGAGAGAGAGAGAGAGAGAGAATCCTTTAGACTGTTTAAAACAATGGACTCAACCTTAAATATTAAGAAAGAATACAGCCCTTATAATTTAGTAATAATCCTAAAAAGAACCCCTAGATCTAAAATAACAAGTGGTGGGAAAAATACAAAGGTCATATAATAATAATAATAATAATAATAATAATAATAATAATAATAATAATAATAATAATAATAATAATAATAATAATAATAATAATAAACTTCTGTTACAAATTCACTTATCAAGACAATAAGAACTTAAAATTCATTTAAGATAATAAGCTCCAAATTTAATATATAGAGAAAGAAATACACGTGCAACTTAAAATCATTATTAAAATGATAATAATGTTTGTAAATCAACTCCTTTCAAGAGAGGTCGTTAACCGCTTCACTTGACCGTTGACCTTCGAGTAAATTAATCTTTAATCACCTGAATTGCGTAAAGGTATATACCAAAGCTCAAATCGAGGACAAGCCTTTGGGCCGTTATTTAATCATTTTTATGTTAAGCGATCTAACTTGAAATACTTCATGAGACTACAGGAGACACGGACCTAACGGAGCAGTAATAGAAAACGGGTCCATGAGGGATATTAGAGAAAACGTGTTTATATGGTTAACTACAGTATTCAAATTAACTCCATTTCTACGTTTTCGTGACTGGAGAGAGATCATTATTTTCACCTTCTAGAATTACTATGCCTCATCTGACATGAATAAAATGAGTGACTTGATAAATCAACGGGTAGAACTTAGTTTTTATATTGATTTTTATATTACACGTTGGGTGGATCGTACGAATCGAAATGAGACCACACAAACTAAGTATCAACGATAAGGCATTAACTTTCACTCAATAATTTGGGATTTTTGGTATATAGAATATTGTGACATCTTCTTTACAAAATAGTCCCCACTGAAATATGGAAGGAGGTACCACTTAGACAGCTATATTATATATATATATATATATATATATATATATATATATATACATATATATATATATAAGTATATATATATATATATATAATATACATATATAGTATATATATATATATATATATATATATATATAATATATATATATATATATATATATATATATATATAGGCAGTTTGTGTTAAGAAAGAATTTAAATGTTTTCATCTTTTTTCTTTTTTAGCCGAATAAACATTATATATATGTACACACACACCACAACAACACACCACACCACACAACCAGACACGACATATATTATATATATATATATTATAATATATTATATATATATGTATATTATAATGCATATATAATTACATAATATACCTACATACATACATATATATACTATATATAGATATATCATATATATATATATATATATATATATATATATATATATATATATATATATATATATTATATATATATAGAGAGAGAGAGAGAGAGAGAGAGAGAGAGAGAGAGAGAGGAGAGAGAGAGAGAGAGAGAGAGAGAAGGATCTATTCCGCCTACCTGCCACTATTGTTGAATTACTTCACGATTTTTAATTGGAAACGCTTGAATATTCCTGAGCAACGTTATTACCATTTTAATAACAGACTGTCACAGTCAAGCTTCCGCCCTTTATTTCATTCGGTTATTGGTTATTCTCTCTTTCGGTTTGCATCAGTAAACACACACACTTACACTTTCCATCCCGCCCCCCCGTCTCTCTCTCTCTCTCTCTCACAAAATATTACACACACACACACACACACAGTCATATAATGCATCCACGCGTACATAAGCATATATAGTGTGTGTGTGTAATATTGTGTGTAAATGTGTATGTGTGCGTGGGCTTTTCAGTGTGTAAGAGAGAGAGAGAGAGAGAGAGAGAGAGAGAGAGAGAGAGAGAGAGAGAGAGAGAATTAAAATGGTAATTACATTGCTCAGGAATATTCAAGTATTTTCTATTTAAAAATGGTTAAGTAATTATATATTTATATATATATAAACATATATATATATTTATGTAAATATATATTAATATATATATATATATATATATATATATATATATATAATATATATAGATATATATTTGATATATATATATATATATATATATTATATATAAAATAACCTAAAATACCAAAGAGAAAAACGTCTGGACAGAAAAACTATAACATAAGACAAAGACATAAAATAAGACGTTCATAATTTCTCCCGTTTAAACCTTTCTTCATCACTAACTTCCTAACATTTTATTCTCCATTTTAAATGCAGGTCTGCTGGTGCGTACGTGCGTCAAGCGTGAGTGTGTTTGGAGGAGGAGGAGGAGAGGAAGAAGAAGGACAAGAGGAGTAGGAGGAAGAAGAAAAGGAAAAGGAAGATAACGAAGCGAAGGAAGAATGAGGGAGGAGGAGGAGAGAGGGAGGAAGAAGAAAAATGAGGAGGAGGAGGAGGAGGAGGAGGAGGAGAGGAGGAGGAAAGGAGGAGGAGGAGGAAAGAAAAGGGGAGCATGAAAGGAAGAAAAAGACGAGCAGGAGGAAGAAGAAAAGGGAAAGGAAGATGAAGCGAAGGACCAATGAGGGAAGAGGAGGCGCAGGAAGAAGAAGAAAAAGGAGGAGGAGGAGGAGGAGGAAGAGGAGGAGGAGGAGGAGGAAGGGAGGAAGAGGAAAAGGAAGAGGAAGAGAAAGAGGAAGGAGGAAAAGGAAGAAAAAGAAAAGGAAGATGACGAAGCGATGGACGAATGTGGGAGGAGGAGGCGGAGGAAGAAGAAAAAGAGGAGGAGGAGGAGGAGGAGGAGGAGGAAGAAGAAAAAGAGGAGGAGGAGGAAGAAGAAAAAGAGAAGGAGGAGGAGGAGGAGGAAGGAAAGAGGGAATGAAGAGAAAGAGGAAGGAGGAGAAGGAAGAAAAGCAAAAGAAAGATGACGAAGCGAAGGACGAATGAAGGAGGAGGAGGAAAGAGAAAAAGGGGAAGGAGGAGGAGGAGGATCATTGAGTTGGAAAGGAGGGATGAGGAGATGAAAACGTCTGCAAGTGCCGTAACAGAGGCGGAGGAGGCGTAGGGATGGAGGGAGGGGGGGGATCCCGAGGAAGAGGGTTGAGGGGGGCGGGCGGGTTGGGCGACACTGGAGGAAGTTAGGGCAAGGAGCTGCTGTGGGCTTTTGCTTCCTGCTGCGCGCACGCGAGCGCACATCCCTTCATTATGGTGCGTATTGTCTGTGTTTCCTCGTCCCTAAACACATTCGTACACATTTTTAACAGGAGGATTTTTCCAGCTGCGTTCGCGATTTTCGAAAGGGGAGGTGAGGGGTGGGGGGGGGGGGTTAGGGTTTACTTTTTTATTTGGGGGTGGTGGTGGTGTAGGGGATGCCTTTGATTTTACATAAAACTGTTCTTCATTCCAGTGTCGTTTCAACCAGGAATGTTATAACTTTAAAAACAATATAGATTGTGCCTCTATATATATATATATATATATATATATATTAGATATATATATAATTGTAGGCACAATGCGTCTTAACTTCTCTCTCTCTCTCTCTCTCTCTCTCTCTCTCTCTCTCTCTCTCTCTCTCTTTTAGATACGCTTGTCACTACTACGCTAAGCCTGTGATCCAAGTGCAAGAAATATGAAGAAACTATGATGTACGGTCACGGGAAACGAACCTGCGTCCCATAATCACCACGGGGTCACGTTGCCGACCTGACCACGAGACCTCGTTGTGATTATGGGCACGGGTTCGTTTTCTGCTACCAGACATCATAATTTGTTCGCATTTCTTACACTTGGATCTTAAGGCTTTGTAGTGACGAGCGAATCCAAAAAAGCGTGAAGAATTCGGGAAGTTATGAGGGCATTGTGGCTATTAGAATTACATAATGGTAAAAGTGACCAGTAGATTCTACATATACACACACATATCTATGAATATATAAACAACAATAATCATCAGCTGGTACCACCAGTAGGTGCAGAACAATAATTTAAAACGCCAAAGAGAATTACGGCTAATCTTTATGCAAACGATACACACGAAACAGACTTCTGTTAGCAATTCATCTGGGCCCTGAATGACTTCTGCTTACGTCTAATGAGTTCATCCCATGCCATGCGATACACGTCGGGGAACTTGAGAAGCAGGCGGCAGCGAGTTTCATTTCCCAAGTGCTAGCTAGCCAGGGCCTTGCCCTCAGGAAATCCGATTACCCTTTTGGGTAAAAAGAATTCAGTTTCCCTCTGGGAGGTCTTCAACCTCGTTCTATAACTTTTTTTCTTCTC
>NC_087206.1:84209807-84232307 GCF_015104395.2 Macrobrachium nipponense
CACACACACACACACAAGCGTGCGTTTACTATGCCGAGAATGAAAATCTGCCACTGGCGTGCAAAACTATTGAAGGGCGGACTACGTACAAGCATAAAGCAGGTCACTCCTTTTGCTTTTTGCTCATACAACTCCTAGCAAATAAGCACATACAGACAGACAGACAGACACACACACACACACACCACACAGAGAGAGAGAGAGAGAGAGAGAGAGAGAGAGAGAGAGATGCAAAACCATACAAATGGAAAATCAGTCACAGTGATCTACATTCAGCGAATACAGGTAATAATATATGTATATGAAAGCATACATTTGTACATTCCTGTTTGCAATATCCTTAGACGCGGCTATAAATATATAAATATATATACAAAAACTGTCACAGATCTTTTAAAGAGAGAGAGAGAGAGAGAGAGAGAGATACTTAGACGCGGTTCTAAAATAATACATATAAAAACTGTCACAGATCTTAGAGAGAGAGAGAGAGAGAGAGAGAGAGAGAGAGAGAGATGCTTAGACGCGGCTCCAAAATAAATATATGTAAAAAAACTTTACAGAATCTTAGAGAGAGAGGAGAGAGATGCTTAGACGCGGCTCTAACATAATACATATAAAAATTGTCACAGATCTTAGAGAGAGAGAGAGAGAGAGAGAGAGAGAGAGAGAGAGAGAGAGAGACTCATGCAAAGTCAAATGCTGAGATTTTCCAGAAACATTTGTCCAAGAAAGACGAGGAAACTCGATCCAGTCTTAAAGATGACCCTCTTATACCAGTCGCTCAATGAGAGACGCTGATTTTACGTATACGCTTTTGTACACCAACTCGCTTCCTCTCGCTTTACAAACATACACACACAAACACACACACACACACACGCGTATCTTTACGATAAACAAACACATCGGTGTGAATTTCATTCGATAGAAATATTCCGATAATGGCGAAACGCCATTAATGCATACGTGGAATTAAGAAGATACAGCCTATCAGTCACACAGGACGATTCAACCTTTCTTAAGACAATCATGAAGGGGTCATAATAGTGAAAATAAAGAACTGGAAAATCTTAATAACATAAATTGTTCATTTTCAAGATTCCGAAATGTCTCTATGTCACCTGATATTTATTGGCGTCTGCAAGATACTCCGGTCACGTAAAGGTCACAAAAGCCAAAGGGTCATTATAAATGTGCCATATATTTTACATACTTTCTTACATCTGCTACCATCTTGTTTTTTTTATTTATTATCTAAACAAGGGAAAAATACAATGCTTGATCTCGTCACCCTAATAAGTTCAATATACTGACCCTAGTGCCGCGGAAGATTAGCCATTACGATCATTAATTTATCATACGTAAGCCTTGTCTTACTAATGGATTCATTATGATAATATAATGGTTATTCACAGAACAGCAAGTAACGCCACTCCTACGTCTATTTCAAACTGGAGAAACTTTCAGATGGAAAACCCTCGCATCAATTGTCATGTGGTCAAGCAAGTGGGACAATTTTAGTTGTCAGTTTAAAAAAAAAAAAATTAAATCTTTATACCCTGATGACTCATTCAGTTCAAGACCGACGGATATCCTCTCTCTCTCTCTCTCTCTCTCTCTCTCTCTCTCTCTCTCTCTCTCTCTCCAGGTGTATATGTAAGCTTAAGGATTAATAGGCCACAAAAGCTTACCTGCAGCATGAAGAGAAAACGTAAACCAAAAGATTGAGGAAAATAGGTTTGGAAGGTTTTGGTTGGATAACCTTCCGTCTCTTTTGAAATATTTCTACAGGATTTTTTTCGCAATTTTCATTCTGAATGTTGATTCCAGATTACTCAAAGAAAGAGAGAAAAAAAAAACCATTTAGATATGACTTATTTTCAGTAAACTGTCAGTATGCAATCATATACGAACAAGAATCTAAATAAAGTCTTTTAAATCTGTAAGCATGCAATTTGCAAACATCAATGAATCAATATCAATAACACAAAATAAAAATGGAATAAGTAATGCTGCAAAATCTTAACCAAGGAAAACTAAGAATTAAAAAGACATTGATTTAAAATGACATTGATGACATGTCAATAAAAAAATGGCCACAAACATGACCACCAACAAACGAACAAACACACGAACTAATCAGCTGTTTTTGTTTACATTAATGATCACATTTAACAATGTAGCCTAAAATTTTCAGTCTATATTTGAAAAAAAATTATAGATCAATAATAATTCATTACAAAAAATAAGTCAAATTAATTTAACACTAATGGATACTTCAATTCAAGGAATAAACTCGATTTAATCAGTGAAAAAATACAGAAATAAAAAGCTCATTTTACCAAAAATCAAGCTTATCAATTACGTTCATTGATATTTCATTATAAAAGACTTAAAGAAAAATACAAACTCAGTATGATAAATTTATTAGTCGAATTCCGTTTTTGTCAAGTATTAGTAAAATGTCATTCCTTGATGTGACTCGTTAAAGCTGACTATACAGATACTTCAATGCATATATGATGAAATATTAACTAAGAAGAAAATTGCAGTAATAGGTACAGTGTGGTCCTTTCTTGTGCCTAAATACATTCGCAAACATCGCGCGTATTAGTCCCTCCTATCTAAAGTGGCTGAAAATATTTGCAAAGAAACAAATTGTACAGAGAGTAATGTAAATAAAGCACATCTGAATTAGAATTGTATCAATTTTTCAATATCATGTAAGTGTTCTTTTAAACTGTCTCTTCCCTTACTACACACTAATCTCTCTCTCTCTCTCTCTCTCTCTCTCTCTCTCAAACAAATACAGCCCCATCTGGCAATTGACACTAGGACCGATATTTTGATTGAACCAGACAACACAATATCCCAAAAGCACCTCCCAATGAGAGAGAGAGAGAGAGAGAGAGAGAGACCTTACCTTACAGACCTTACAGTTCGTTCGGGTTGCCCCAGGTCCCTCAGTGTGAGGCGCCTCTAATGTCTACCAGAGAGTTGCTAGTACATCTTCCGGTATATTTTGCATCTCCAATCTTGGATGGTCTGGGATGCAGTTTAGATATTTGTCGAGCTTATTCTTAAACACATCTACGCTCACTCCTGATATATTCCTCAGATGAGCTGGCAACGCATTGAATAGACGCTGCATTATCGATGCTGGTGCGTAGTGGATTAATGTTCTGTGTGCTTTCCTTATTTTTCCTGGTATAGTTTTGGGCACTATTAATCTACCTCTGCTTGCTCTTTCTGATATTTTTAGATCCATGATATTTTCTGTATTATTCCTTCTATCTGTTTCCATGCCTGAATTATCATGTAGCGTTTCTCAATCTCCTTTCTAGACTATATTTTAAATTTTTTAAGGATTGTAGTCTTTCCCAGTAGTCTAGGTCCTTAAACTTTCTTCTATTCTAGCTGTAAAGGACCGTTTGTACACTCTCTATTTCTGTGCAATATCCTTTTGATAGTGTGGGTACCATATCATATTGCAATATTCAAGTGGACTACGAACATATGTTTTTATAAAGCATAATCATGTATTCAGCTTTTCTTGTTTTGAAGTGCCGTAACAAACATTCCCATTTTTGCTTTACATTTTGCCAACAGAATGGCTATTTGATCATTGCATAACATGTTCCTATTCATCATCACACCAAGGTCTTTAACTGCTTCCTTATTTGTGATTGTCTCATTATTAGGTCCCCTATATGCATATATAGCTTTCCTTCTCTGTCTCCATAATTTATTGATTCAAATTTATCAGAGTTAAAATACCATCCTATTTACCTCTGCCCAATCATATACTTTGTTAAGGTCTCTTTGTAGAGCGTTCTATCTTTCATCACAAGGAATTTCTCTACTTATTCTTGTGTCATCAGCGAAACTACTCACTACCGAATCCTTAACATTACTGTCTATGTCTTCATCATAATAACAAACAATATTGCAGCTAGCACCGTACCTTGTGGCACACGGATATTACCTTGGTTTCATCCGATTTCTCATCGTTGCAATAACTATCTGTTTTCTGTTGTGTAAAAATTCTTTTAACCATCTTCCTACTTTATCTACGATATTGTGTTTTCTAATTTTCTTTGCTAATCTATTATGGTCTACTTTGTCAAAAGCTTTTGCAAAGTCTAGATAAACTCATCTGTTTCATTTCCGCTTTTCATATTTTTGAATATGTTCTCACGGTGGACTAACAGTTGGGTTTGTGTACTTTTTCCGGGTACGAAACCGTGTTGTCCTATATTAAACAAATTATTTTTTTATAATGTTTCATAATATTTTTCTTCATTACCCTTTCATACACTTTCATAATATGTGATGTTAGACTCACAGGCCTATAATTACTTGCCTCTAGTCTTGATCCACTTTGAAAGTAGGGTGATATATGGTAAATTTGTGCTCATCATAAATCTTGCCTGTATCTACACTTTGTCTTAATAATATTGCAAGTGGCTTTGCGATAGAATGAACTACTTTCTTTAACAAAATAGCAGGGATCCATCCGGCCCTGCAGCTGAGCAGCTCCATTTTTAATTTTCTTATTAATTGAATGCACAATATCAGCTTCATTAATTTCTATGTCAGCTAAATATTCACTATTTTCGTCCCTTACTTCTATATCATTATCTTCATTATCTATTCTAGGGGTGAATTCTCTCTTATATCGTTTCTGCCAGTATGTTGCAAATTTCCTTTTTTTCATTCGTTAATCTCCCTTCAATTCTCAGAGGGCCTATTTCTATTCTTCTTTTATTCATCTTCTCGCATATGAGTATAATAGTTTGGGGTTTTGCTTGATATTTAATAGGGTTTTTCTTCCAAGTCCCGTTTTTCATTTTCTTTTGATTGTATAATCTTTTTGTTCTGCATTTTCTATCTTACTTTTTTAGTTCTATAACTTTCATGCATATTTTTCTTTTGCAAGACCTTTTTTCCACTTTCTGATTTTCTGGACAAGATCCTTCTGTCTCTTGGTATGCATGTATGATGTTTACTTTTCTTCTTCGGTATATTTTATCCACTATTTTTCTCCAATATTTTATATAATATCTCCGTATTTACCCTTATGTCATCACTTACGAAAATGTTATCCCATCTTTGTTTAATTCTTCATTAATTCTGACCATTTTATATTTTTACTGTAGAAGTTGTATTTTCCATATCCTTCCCACTTTTTTCAATTTTTCATTTCTTGCTTATCTCTATTTCACTTGCTTTGGAATAAACTGTTAATTCTATGACATTATGATCTGAAATACTCGCATTATAAACTATTATTTCTTTAACATAATTCATCTCGTTCACAAATACTAGGTCTAAAGTATTTTCCTTCTTGTTGGCAGGTGATTTATTTGTGAATGTTGTATTCTAGTAGCATATCTAATAGCTTTTCAAATTGCCTCTTATCTGCACTACTATTACTCTCTTTTTTATATGTATAAGTACAACCACAGTCTCCTATTCGTTCTTTCATTCTACGAAAGGAAAGTTGAAGTCACCAGATAGGAGAATCGTCCAGTCCTTGTGATTTCTACATATATCATCCAATTTTCAATTATTAAGTCAAAAACTCTTTAGTATTAGGAGGTCTATATATTACTATGTTCATCAATTTTTCAGATTCAAATTCTACCGCTATTAGTTCACATCTGATTACTATATTTCTCATATATTTTTCCTTGTTTTTTGTCTTTCCCATATATTGCGGTTCCCCCATTGATTCCTATTTTTTCTATCTGATCTATAAGTTTGGAACCCTTTTTTATTTGATCCATCCATTTCCCAGTTTCTCTTGGGACTACCCAAGGTTTCACTTATATTCATTATATCTATTTTCGGGGTTCTTTTCAATTTTGGGGTTTATTAGTTTCTTCTAAGTACTCTATTTTTTTTCTTTTTGTTGAGTTAAGTGTAAAACTAAACCCGTGGCGCAATTCATCACTATGATGGTTTGCGTGTTTTTTTCTCCTTCATTTAATATTGGTAGTAATAAGGATTTTCCCATGTCTCTTTCCTGTTCTGGTATGTTGTTCTTTTTTCATTCCAGAAATTCTGACATTAAAAAAATCCAACTTTTCCATAATATTTGATCTTCCTTCATCATAATTATTCATTTTGTGTTCTGAATCTGCAATTTCTCCGTTTCTGCAATATCCTCTGCATAATAAATACAGTTATTATCTCTTGAGTAGAATTTCGGAGGCTGATGCTTTGAAATTTTTTGCTGGACACCTCTGCATATCTCATTGGTGGTTTGCTTTTCTCTTTTACCTGATATCTTGATTTCTCTCTTTATTTGTTTCTTTCTTATTTTGGATTTTATTACTTGGTTGGTTTATTTATTTGATATGATTCATGGCTACAGGGTGCATATATTTGCATTTTTTGTCGAACTTACATCCTTTTCCTTCTTTTAGGTTTTTACATATTTTTGGTTTTTGGATGCAGATCTCTGCAATCATCCCCATAGCCATCTAAGTATGCACATTTACCATATATTTCATAGTTTGGACATAACCTTAGGATGTTTGTAGTAACATCTTTCTCCAAATCTGCAATTCCCTCTTTTGTTTTCAAAAGGTTGCAGATTTTGTCTTTCTTGTCTATTTTTTCCTCTTTCCCGTCATTGTGTAGATCTGGGTAGAGCCTCTTCGGGATTTGCTTTGCTGTTGCCATATCGTAATTTATTTCTTCGTAGGTATGCTGCTTTATTGCCTCATATGTAGTATCAATGAGTATCTCTGCATCCATACTTTTATCTTGTTCTTTGTGCGTCATTTCATTTTTGTTTCTGTCATTTCATTTTTGTTACTTCTCTTCCGTTTTCTTTTCCTTCTTCTTCTTGTCTTCTTCTTCCTCTTCCTCTTCCTTCTTCATCTCAACTATTTGTACATTCAATCTTGATTTATTTAATAACATTGTCTATCCATGATAGACATGTTGAACAAAAAAAATTCTTGTATTTTCTCTCATATCTTGTATTACTCAGCACACTGTGGATGGGTCGGAATGTTGCATGCAGCACATTTTCTGATTAGGTTTTGTGGATTGACTATGCTATACCAAACCTTACACAGTTTGCATGCTTTTGGCATTCTTTTTCCTAATGCGTCAATTAGGATATTCACAAGATTCACCTTATTCATTTTCTTTGTCGGAAATATGTTGGTTTATGTATATTTCTTTATGAGTCTCTTGACCACTTGGATTTTATTTGGAACTTCTTCAATTATTTTCAAGATGTTTTCATTAGATTTTTTCCAGTTTGAAGGATTATATCCTTCTAATATATCTATGAATGCTTTTGTATCTTTTTGGTTAGGACTGTTGCTGATTTCATAGATGAGAAATGCCAGTTCCCTTCCTGCTACCTCATCGTATTGCGAATCTGCTAAACACGCTAAATTACGCCATCTCTTCCCGCAGTTGGAACTTACTGCCATCTTGTTCTGATTACAGTATTACACTTGATAAACTAACTTAGAAGACGCTTTATCCTACTATTTTCACACTAATCTTATCACCGATAGTTCACGAACACTTCTAGATATTTCTCAAATTCTAGTCGTATGTTTAAACTTGTGATATCTGTTGATTAATCTGATTTCACGCGGGAACGTCTCATCAAGCAAGATGGCTACGAGAGAGAGAGAGAGAGAGAGAGAGACCCCCCCCAGAGAGCAGAGAGATGAGAGAGAGAGAGAGAACCGAAAAAAGACGAAGCCCAATAAACGAGAGAGAGAGAGAGAGAGAGAGAGAGAGAGAGAGAGAGAACCTAATAAAAGAGAAAAGGCCCAATAAAAAGAGAGAGAGAGAGAGAGAGAGAGAGAGAGAGGGAGAGAGAGAGAGAGAGAGAGAGAGTAGGAAGAGCGGGCCGCGACCTACAAAACGTCCCACAGCCTTGACTTTGCAAAGACAAAACGCCTTTTATTTCCCTCTCCCTCTCTGCAATAACTTCCTCCCCAAACCCCCAAATTCACCCCTTTAACGCGAATGACCCGGGGAATAACCTCTGGCTCACTAAATCATCATCATCATCATCGCTATCAATCATGCCTTTAATATACTAACTCAATGATGAAAGGCGTATTAAGATAATTAGCCTCTCGGGAGGGAGGGAGGGAGGGAGGGAAGGAAGGGGGGGGAGGGGGGGGGGTGGGGAACGATTAAATTGCCGCGGAAATAGGCTTACCACAGAGAGAGAGAGAGAGAGAGAGAGAGAGGAGAGAGAGAGAGAGAGAGGTGAATACAGTGAACTACTGCTTACCGGAGAAAGATAGAGGTGAAATTAGTGTACTGCTGCTTACCAAGAGAGAGAGAGAGAGAGAGAGAGAGAGAGAGAGAGAGAGAGAGAGAGAGAGCTGTGAAAACAGTGGACTGCATATCAATAATAATATTAGTACCAAGAACTTAATTTGATCTCATATTACCGTCGTCCATAATATAATGTCCGTCTGTCCGTCTGTCTGTCCTGTGTGTCTGTCTGTCTGTCTGTCTGCTGTTCTTGTCTAAACTAATATCATTATTAATTTCAATATATGCAGAATAATAGGGGGGAATTAATGCAGCATTATCATTATTTGCTCATGATAATAATTACATCATTAAGGTTTATGTTGTAATGAATATAACGGTGACGGATTATCACAATTAACTGATATTATTCTCCGTCAAAATGTAAATTTGGAGGCAGCTCTAGTTCAGTCGAATAATTTATTACCTTTTTCAAATAAGAAAGACCTTCCGGCTACGCAGTTTTTTCAAGTTACCTGTAATCGTGGTTGACGTATATTATTATTATTATTATTAATTATTATTATTATTATTATTATTATTATTATTATTATTATTATTATTATTAAAAGGAAGTAAATACAAACCATGGGGTCCTTACTGGGAAAATAGCCCTGTACAAAAAGAATACTTAGAAATAAAGAATAAAAATTATTTTACTTATTATTATTTAAAAAATATCATTATTATTATTATTTTATTATTATTTTTTAATTTTTTTTTTTTTTTTTTCATTATTATTATTTTATTATAATTATTATTATTAATCAGAAGGTGAACCAATTCATATGATATTCATTAGGAGGAAGTAACAGAGGGTAATAGGAAATACGGATATACCATAGTTAATTTGCACATCAGAATGACAGTTCCAGAAATGAAGAACCAAAGTTGCCATGACGGTGTATACTACTTTTTTTCAGAAATAACATATTAGAGATAATCCTAACATTACATCATCATGCAAAGACAGTTTTTACAAACAATGCAAACCACTCGCAACGAATGAAGTTTAAATCTCGGATTCATTCTTCTTATAACTATAAAATGCTGAAAAAAAATCTAGGAACTCGATTTCCTAATTTAGTGAGAGGCAGGGAATGGGCAGAGGGGACATTATACATCGCCCCTTTTCTGGCAAAGTTGGCAAAGTGTCGAATATGCAATCTTTTTCGTTGTTTTGAGTCACCTGCATCGACGGTGATTTTATCACTGACTTCTCGTTTCAGCAAAGTATCAAGCCTGTTTCTCTCACCATCCCGGATTGTGATGGTGAGAGAGCCACAATAAATATCGAAAAAATGCATACTCAACACTTTGCTTAAAAGGAATATATATATATATATATATATATATATATATATATATATATATATATATTAATATATATATATATATATATATATATATCTATATATAGATATTCGTCTTGATAAACATAAACATTACTGTGGATCCTACTATATATATATATATATATATATATATATATATATTATATATATATATATATATATATACAGCAAATATAAAAAAAAACACCGTATCGTACTTCCAAGTAAACAGTAGAAGGATCCACAGTAAATTTCTTGTTTACCAAGACGAAATATATTTATAGAAATATATACAATGTTTAGAGCTTTCGTCCATCCTCTGTGGCCTTGATCAAGAGGAATATTACTTTTATATATATATATATATATATATATATATATATATATATATATATAAATATATTTATATATATATATGTGTGTGTGTGTGTGTGTGTGTGTGTAATCCACAAACTTGATACTTAAGGTGAAACAGATGATGATAAAAAAAATGTTAAAAATGCATATTCGACGCTCTGCTAAAAAGAGAGAGGACTATATATGCACGCTGGAAATGCACTGAGAAAATTGCCCCCCACCACCCTCAGAGGAGGCCATCCATCATTCGCAAAGACAGAGATCGATGTGCAAGCTATCGATCAACTCTCGGTTACCGGTCGGGCAGTCCTGTGACTTAGAAGAAAGATTTCATAGTTAAATATATACAAATTAATGTAAGTAAGCGTATTGCGTTACTGTTACTATATATATATATATATATATATAGTATATATATATATATATATATATATATATATAGTATATACACACATTTATATACATGTAAATATATAAAAAAATCAGAACTGTAAACCCAACAAACAATATATAATATATATAATATATATATATATAATATATATATATATATATATATATATATATATATATGCACACACATATATAAGTAGGTACTTATGTTTAAATCCAGCCAGCTCACATATATAAGATACAAGATAAATATTGGCAGAAGGATCAACGAACCTAATTCTACTTAATACGAATGAGAGCAGAGAACTTCAAATACCGCAAAAACATCTAAAATTTTGAAAAGTCAAGAGAAGTAAGTTATGAATAATATACACCAATCTTCTCTAATCATCCGTTATTTATTTCCATTGGCATGACTTTTTATCATTACATAATGGCCAATTTATTAAGTTACTGACTTCCACTTAAATGGTAATATGACAACAATTACTGAAGGAAATTTGTCTAACCAATTTCTCCAATACTCTTCGATAAAATTGGTGTAAATGAAACAATCTGTAGCCTTTCAAAGCAATTTGCAGGTCAAACTTACGTAAAACGAGAGAGAGGTCTCCACTAACTGTTTACCTGAAGAAAACACATTATATTTCATTAGACACAGCAACGTGAAAATATCATTTTACAAAACGTGTGTAGGTAGGAAGGAAGAGTAATTCTTATCTTGATTGGTAAACTCGCTAAACAATGAAGTACTAAGACAAAATAAAAATAATTTTTTTTCCTTTGGCATCATGACATACGAAAATAAGAAGCAAATAATAATAATGGCGAAGAAAATCAGTGGTGTAAACGTAAATATATACAAGAAATGTATATACAATCTTTTTATTTACATTTCTAAAATTTATATTTACTTTTATACCTTTGGATTTCTTCACCATTTTCATGATTCATGCGATCATGAAATTTCAAGTGGGAATGTACATGACTATATAATTAATTCTCGCCTGAAAAGGGCGATCTGTTTTGGATAAACCTAGGTAATTGTCCACGGATGTTGTTTTTATGTAACGTTTTTAATATTGTTTGTTTGTTTGTTTGTATGGTGTTTTTACGTTACATGGAATCAGTGGTTATTCAGCAACGGGACCAACGGCTTTACGTGACTTCCGAACCACGTCGACAGTGAATTTCTATCACCAGAAATACACATCTCTCACACTTCAATGGAACGCCCGAGAATCGAACTCGCGGCCACCAAGGTGGCAGGTCAAGACTATACCGATCACGCCACTGAGGCGCTCGTTTTTAATATTGCACACCTCCATGTAGTATCGTAGACCTTTTCAAGTCTTCTAAGTTGGATAGAGAATCCAATGCAGATCTGGTTAAAGAAATCAGTCTGTAATTATTTACATTACTGGAATCCTTTCGTCTGGAAATATATTTCTAATCCATAAACGATTATAAAACTGTACAAGGTACGATTTTACCAAAGGTGCTAACTGGCAGATTATCTCAAAACAAAATATTGTCACCTCCAGGAGCAGATTTTTGACTCTTCCATATTAAATTTTCTACTATAATATCTATCTACTATTGTATCAAAATTTATTGTTATCAATTCTATATTGTTTTTCTTTAAGCGGCAGTGTTCATCTAAATTTTTATCACTACCTGCATTTGCTAAGTTTTCTCTGATTAGCTACATTAATCATTTCTTTCGGTTCAAGTATTCTTTTCCAATTTTTTTAATATGGCATGTCTAGGTGGTTTAACATGGGTTCCATTTATTTCCCTGAAGTTTCCCATATTTTTTGTATGGGAGTATTATTATAGAACTGAACTGAATTGAATATAGCATTTAGACCAGAGGCCAAGCACTGGGACCTAAAAGGTCATTCAGCGCTGAAACGGAAATTGACAGTATAAGGATTGAACGGTGCAATAAGAGGAAAACATAGCAATTACAATATAAATCAAATGTTAGGAGAGAGTGGAAAGTACGGTGGGAAGAAAGAGAATATGAAAGGAGGTACAATAAAAGGAACGAAAGGGGTTGCAGCTAGGGGCCGAAGGGACGCTGCAAAGAACCTTAAGTAATTCTACAGTGCACCGCATGAGGTGCACTGACGGCACTACCGCCACCCCTTCCGGGGTATTATTAGAGAGATCAGATACATAATTCCTCCATGAAATGAATCTTCCTTGAATTTACTTCCTTTTTAAATTTTGCAGATAATTTGTTGTAAAAAGGCTTTAATGTATCAAGTCTTAGTAATAATATAGTCATTTTTTGTAAAGTTCCTTTGAATATCGGTAATGTTTTATTCATTTTATTGAAGTTTTTATTCAAATGATCTAATCGTCTCCTATTGAGTGTTTTATATTTATTAATTCTCTTAGCTTATCAGACCACCGATGGAATTATTCTTACTAACAGAGACCATCGCCGATATGATAAAATTTTATTATACGTAAGTAACCAGCACACACCACCAGTAACATTCCTGGCCAAAATTCCTCCTCCATATTCACAAACAGGATTCCTGAGGCGATTCCAGAATACTGCTGGAATCAAAATTTTAATGGACAGAGACCGCAACCTACGTGGGCTTATGATCTATGAAAATCCGTATCCGGATTAAGCTCTGGATCGATTCCAACCGCAACTCCCCCCCCCCCCCCCCCCGGTCCCACTCCTCCCCTTCACATGGTACCGGGATGAGCACTTATACACAAGGGCTGACTTGGGACCCTGGACTGAAAATATTCGGCGAAATGCCCGTCTATCCATCCATTAACAAAACTTCCATAGATATTTGTAAAATCATATATATATATTTTTTAAAAGAAGACTTACTGGTCGAATGATAAAGAAAATTGGTCTATATTCTGTGGTATTTTAAAAAGACACCGAGAATTTCACGACAAGAATAAAAAATAAATAAGTAAATAATTAAATATGAAATTTAACCTACGCAAAAACTAGTTGCAGTGAAGAACAATAAATTAGAAATGGATTTACGAAATTAAAAGCCTTCAAATTCAACAGGTGTACCGATCATAACAGGCGAGGAATGGAATAGGTGAAAAAAAAAAAAAAACTAAAAATTGAGTTTCGCGGAAGGTAGTGCACCCAATCAACTCTGACCTATTTCTCTCTCTCTCTCTCTCTCTCTCTCTCTCAACGCTCACCTTTAGCGGTCAGTGTCCTCCAGGTCACCTGTTGCCAAGGATAAACTAGCGAAATTATATAAGCAATGACGAGATGCTTCCTCAATCTAGTTGGTACTTCCGGTGTCTTTGGCCTCAAAGGGAAAACTTCATAATTTTTTTTTTTTCAGAGCTCAGTAGTTCTTTATTTTACTCTGCTTTTGTGTGTAATCGCTAATATCATTCTTTTTTTTCCATAGATTATGATTACCTTGTCTGAAAATATCAATCAAAATCAAAATCTGCAGCGCAGCAGAATCGCCCGACTTTGCCGATTACAAGAATTCGGCCTGGATCTAGTGCCTACTCTGAAGTCACGGGCAATTTTGCATCTTTTTTTTTCTTTTTTGTTAAGAATATATAGCATAGAATAAAGAAATTAGGCCAAAGGCCAAGCGCTGGGATCTGAGTTCATTCAGCGCTGAAACGGAAACTGACAGTAAGAGGGTTTGAAAGGTGTAACAGGTCAACCTCGCAGTTGCACTGTGAAACAATTATTAGGAGAGAGTAGAGGAAGATAAGATGGAAGAGAGAATATGAACGGAGGTACAGTAAAAGGACTGACAGGAGTTGCATCTAGGGGTCGAAGGGACGCTCCAAAGACTCCTAAGTAATGCCTACAATGCAGCACGCGAGAAGCCCTGACGGCACTAAATCCCTAAGATTTTTTTTTAACTACGTTATCGATCTCAAAATGTGGTAAAATGAAAAAAAATATATCGTATGTTAGTTAAAGTAAAGAAAAACTAAAAATAAATTTAATAATTCAATCTAATACTTCGGTGAGCGAACGACAACTTACACATGCCAGTTTGATTACAAAGTTTAAACAAGTGAAAAATATGCATTTAAAGATCAGTCATCAGTACATGTGACAAAGATCAGGTATTTAACCTACAGCAACTGTTTAGGGATACCCTCTGTTTTGAATGCGACCTTACGATACAAAGAAATAAATAAAAATAAATAAATACAAACTACCTAATTAGTAGTCTCCTGACCTGGAATAATTTCCCACTGCCAGGCAGTCAGTAATAAAAATGAAAGCTCTCCATTCATTAGGAAAATGTTACACCTTCTCAAAACACCAAATAGAATAACAAAATTATATTACGTTAAACTATTACAATAGGTATTAAATCCATTTGGAATTTTTTACTTTTAATACGATATTCTCTGGCGTGAGGTACTTCTCAGTATTTACTGCATCATAAAATGGTTTTCCTTCATAAGAACAACTTGTACTCAGTATTTACTGCATCATAAAATGGCTTTCCTTCATAAGAACAATTTGTACTATCTCACAGAAACCAAATGGAATAACAATGAGATTTTACTATAAATTAGTAAAACAAGCATTAAATCCACTTGGAATTTTTTACTTTTAGTAGGATTTTCTATGGCCTGAGGTTCCCCTCAGTCTCAGCTACACCATCAAACTATTTCTAGAAGACGGTCCATCACCCAAAATGAAAATGAGTCGCATTTCTGTCGCGCCGTCCTCTTGCCTCATTTAGAAACGCGTCTCAGTCAGGTCGATAGACAGGCAGCCCCAACCCACCTCCCCCCACCACCACCATTTTGGGAGGGGGGCAACATTGCTCATTGCAAAAGTTGGCCTAGAACGCCTTGCGACACTTCTAACAGTTACTTTAACAGGGAGCAACGCCTCCCTGGAGGAAAATTGCTTTCTGCAGCAATTACTACACCTCTCTCTCTCTCTCTCTCTCTCTCTCTCTCTCTCCCTTTGCCCAAGGGAATGGTACGAAGCCCATTAAAAGAGTTCCCTGTTCCTGCTAATTACGACTCCGTCGCCGTCTCAAAAATGGTAAAGCTGTGGAAATGCCTAAGTTTTCTTTTTATTTTTTTAATTTATTATATTTATTTATTTATATATTTTTGTAGCTTTTTAGTTTGGGTGCCCCTCAATCTACTGGCCATTCAAACGCCAAGTGATCAACGTCTCAGGATCCATTTAAATTTAGTTTTTAATTACTAACAATTTTTCATTTCCCAACAGAGCCTCTGAGGTCATTGAGCGCTGAAAATAATGTCGAATCGATTGTTAGGAAAGGTTGGAAAGTATGTTGGAAGAAAAAGAATATGAACGGACGTACGGTAAAAGGAATGACAGGGGTTGCAGCTAGTGGCCAAAGGGACGCTTGCAAAGTACGTAAAGCAATGGGTACAGTGCACAGTGTGAAGTGCACTGGCGACACTGATCCTCCTACGGGGCCACAGAGTTATAAGAAAATATCAAACTGCCTCGCCACCTTTACAACATGATTCAACGCCTTTTATCTTCGGATTTCCTATGTATGTATCCTACAAGTTACTTTTCCGTAAGTCTGCTAATTGCAATAACATGTATTATAATAATATCTCTTTATATTTTCATCTCTTCATCTTTTATCAATTTATCTGTTTTCCCTTTCTAATAACTGATCTCTTCACTCTGTATTTCCTATTACCTTCTGTAACTCCATATTCTTTGGAAGCTTGAAATAAAGTTAATGGCTCCCGTGGGCTTCTTCCATATGAATAGGGCTTATTTTCTAATGTAATAATAATAATATAATAATAATAAAAATAATAACGGAACACATTCCAGAAGAATCTTCCATTCCAGCAATCATTCCACCTCATTTATGGAAGACTCCTTTTTCCTGTGCAATATTTAAGAAGTTCCTTTCCTTTCAAACCATCTTAAATGTCTGTTCCACGAGTTACCTTAAAAGTTCTCCCAAACCCAATGGTGAAAGTCAAAGGGCAAGACAATTCTGAAAACTTCCAAGCAAGAGATGGGCAATTTTGACTTTCGTGGCCTCTTTATTAAGCGATTCTGTACGTTGATAAATTAGCATACCTTGAAAAATAAAAGGGTAAAATTCACACACACATGCACAAGCACACAGGCTATATCTAACTATCTAGCTATGCAAATATATACAACTTTTTGCTTTAAGCAGTTCCTCGCTGGACGAGTGGTTTTCGCGCTCGGATGCCAATCCGGTGGTCCGAAGTTCGAAATCTCGGCTCGGCCAACTCTATTCAGATTAAGGACAGTGGTTACAGTGTCCATCTGTACCAAAGAATATGTACATGAACACATACACTCGCACACAAATATATGCATTATATATATTTATTATATATATATATATATATATTATATATAATATATGCATTAACCTACAATGTCCTTTAGTTGTTTGTTTGTATGGTGCTTTTACGTTGCATGGAACCAGTGGTTATTCAGCAACGAGACCAACGGCCTTACGTGACTTCCGAACCACATCCAGAGTGAACTTCTATCACCAGAAATACACATTTCTAACCCCTCAATGTAATGCCCGAGAAACGAACTCGCGGCCACTGAGGCGCTTAAAATTTCATTTAATATCTAATTCGTTCTACCTCGGAATGAATACATTTTTATGTATGTGAGCCTCGTGGGTAAAACGCGTCAATGTAAGTCCTGAATTCTTGGTTTCGTGGTTCGAGCCCCTGAGCCGACGAATTTCTTATTAATCAAAAAATTCCCTTTCGATTAACATATATGAAAATAGATTAATTCCCAGGTAGAGCGAATTAGATATTACGGAACATTTGAAGCTTAATGCTTGTATATGAATCACGGTGATGTGATAAAATTCACACACATAAAACATACAGTATATATATATATATATATATATATATATATATATATATATATATATATATATATATATATAAAATATATTCACACAAATAAAAAAATGAATAAATAAACAGATATCAATGTAATTAAATGCGAGGATGGATAACTTTAGGATAGCAACGAATCTTCGCCTGAACTTTTAGAAGTTCAAATTGCACAACCTCCTCAGGGTGAGTGTTCCACGGTCTAACGTTCTTTGAATACCATTCTTGACAACGGTAGAACGTTCTTGTGAACAGGAAGGGGAGCTGAATAAAAAGGACCAATCCCTAAAACGAATCTCTCTCTCTCTCTCTCTCTCTCTCTCTCTCTGAAAGTCACTTCGCATAGCAACGTAAAAACTGATTAGCAATCTATGTCTGCAGCCATTGGCATATTGACAGCTAACGTTTTGGATATATACTAAGGAACAAACTGTGCATCGCTTGTTAACGATTTCGCCGACAACAATGTTCTATTATTCCAATGCAGATGTGCAGGATTAAAGTTCATTTAGTCAATCTCACGATTTCCCTGCGCAATGCAGCGACAGAGGAGAGAGAGAGAGAGAGAGAGAGAGAGAGAGAGAGAGAGAGAGAGAGAGAGAGAGAGAATATTGACAGGCGGAAGGTACTAAACCTCTAACCAGTATTTACGAAGATTTACAGTTCAACAATATCGTCGTTACTCATGTGAGTATGTGTGAATTTATGTACGTACATTCATACATAGGTTACATATACACACACGAACACAGATTCACAACACTGTCAATAAAGTCAATAAATAACATGATTATTGACCGACTTCAGTTTATAAAGCATCGAACTACCAATGCTCTCTCTCTCTCTCTCTCTCTCTCTCTCTCTCTCTCTCTCTATCTATATATATATATATATCTATATCTATATATATAATATATATATATATATTATATATATATATATATATATATATATATATATATATATATATATATATATATATATATATCACATACACACACAGGCACACTGCTATATAATCCCGATAACTGGCCCCAACGCTTGACAAGGCTGAACGTTTTTTAAAAGAAGTAATCCCACAGAGGAGAGTGAGACAGATTCCCACTGTAGGATCGACCCGAGGCAGCGAACTGGAAGGAATTCCTTTTCGGGAGGAGGAGAAATCCTATATTGGTCACTGGAGTATAATAGCTGCAATGTCATGGCTTTCATACATTTTGGGAAGATGTTAGATTTAACATTTTAATTAACATTTTATTCGGTTGATGAATTCATTATGGTTTATGAATTCATTTTGGTTTGGTTTGGTTTACATATTCATCTTGGTTTTGGTAAATGAATTTATTTTGGTTTTGGTTTCTGATTTAATTTGGGTTTATGAATTCATTATGAATTCACTTTGGTTTTGGTTTATGATTTAAATTTTGTTTATGAATTCATTATAAATTCCCTTTGGCTTTGGTTTATGATTTAAATTTGGTTCATGAATTCATTATAAATTCACTTTGATTTTGGTTTATGATTTAATTTTGGTTTATGAATTCATTATAAATTCACTTTGGTTTCGGTTTATTATTTAATTTTGGGTTATGAATTCATTTTAAATTAACTTTTTTGGTTTAAGAATTAATTTTGATTTGGATTATGAGTTCGTTGAGGCTTATAAATTCATCTGTTTTGGTTTTTTAAAATTTATTTTGATTTGGATGATGAATTCGTTGTGTTTATTACAAATTCATATTAGTTTTGGTTTATGAATTCATTACAGTTTGGATTACGAATTCGTTGTGGTTTATAAACTCATCTTGGTTTTGGTTTTTGAATTCATATTGGTTGATGAATTAATTTTGGCTTCAGTTTATGAATTAGTTTTGATTGTGGAAACCATTTTGGTTTGGGTTTAACAATTCCTTTAAGTTTCAGTAAAAGAATTAGTTTGGTTTATATATTTATTTAATTATTTATATATTGACTGAACTGTACAATAAATATACATTACATTGTATGAAGCTTTGGTTAAGAATTCAATTTCCGAATCTATTTATCAAATTTGTATCAGATAACTGCCAATAGTCACTTGGATGATTGATCTTAATGATTTTTTTTTTTGGGGGGGAAGGCCTGTTCCATCCGTGAGAAGGTAATAATAATCATAATAATATAATATTAATAATACTGAATGTGGCAGCGGCATCAGCTGCATTAAATTTGTTTAGTTTTCTCTATCGTTTCAAGGTCACTGCATTCTGCCAATAATAATAATAATAATAATAATAATAATAATAATAATAATAATAATAATAATAATAATAATAATAATAATAATAATAATAATAATAATAATAATAATAATAATCATCATCATCATCTTCGTGAAAAAATGCAAATGGAAACCAGATGAAAATTTATTACAAAAAAGCATTTTAATAAATAAAACTAATGTGTATGAGAAAACACATCATTCTTGGTGTATGTAAGAAGACTGCAAAATTAATGAAAATACGTTAACGAATAACAGATAAAATAAAACGCTTTTGAAAAATATATAAAAAAGGAACAAGAAGAGAATACAACCGAACATGTTTCAACAGAGAAATCGTGAAACGGCCGCGAGAGCGCCACAGAGAAATGTGAAATTCAGGACTCATTTGAATTTGAAATGTTAAGGGACTCATTTGAAATTGAGCCTGAATTCGAAATGTTGAGGGAAGCCGCGCCATAGCAACAGCGCGTACAATTCTAAAACGCCCAATTTCAGTTATTCATACGTTTGTTTGTTTGTATGGTGTTTTTACATTGCATGGAACCAGTGGTTATTCAGCAAAACCAGTGGTTTTTCAGCAACGGGACTAACGGCTTTACGTGACTTCCGAACCACATCGAGAGTGAACTTCTATCACCAGAAATACACATCTCTGGCCTCTTAATGGAATGCCCGAGAATCGAACTCGCGGTCACCGAGGTGACAGGCAACGACCATACCAACCATGCCACTGAGGCGCTAGTTATTCATGCGTGAGCATCTGTAATACAATTTAGCCCAGTGATGTTCAACGCACATTCCTGCAATCTGCATATCTACATGTTGCTCTCATTTCGCCGTGGGCCAGATTTTTTTTTTTTTTTTTTTTTTTTTTTTACGAAGGTGGATGTGATGAAATATTTCCTGTCTCCCTAAACTTCCATTTGAAAGTCAGCAGGACTACAGTGGAAAGCTTAGATTTTTGTAATTGTTTTCCAGCTGAGTCGGATACAGCGAGCGGTACAAAGAACATGAATGTCAAAGCAAATTAAAAATCATTAGCAACAAGAAAATTACTTGCAGAAAGAAAAATCGCTTGTAAAAGAGAGAGAGAGAGAAAAAAAAAAAATCACACGCAAAAGGGAACAGGATAAAAATCAGGCCGGGCTCCATATTAACTCCATTCTAAGTCTTCCTATTTGCAAGGATGAAAACAAGTTTGAAATCGATAAAACTTCCGTCATAGTAAAGTCCTTTGATTCTAAAACTTCGAAGCATCCGTTACTGAGAAGGAAGAATAACACGATTTTCGCCGAAAACATTAACCTAATTGGATCTGACTCAAACCTCGACGCAGTACAGCGTTAGGAATTTAGAATAGACACTATCCAACCTGATACAAAGTCAGTTTTTAGGCTAAATCTATCACTCCCCTATTTATGTGGACGCTTTCATATAAATGAAAGGTTTCAAGAAAGTAAAATGAAAGTATCATGATTGTGTACAAAAGACTAGTAGGAGACCAAGAACGTTTATGGCGGCTAAAGCTGGAGTCTGCGAAGGGACTGTTGAACCAACTCTCTTATATGGGAGTGGAGTGTGGCTACTGAATGAGAATAATAGGACAGTGTTAGCTGTGGAGACGAATTGCTTACGTAGTATTTGTGATATAAGAAAATTATACGGTTGAAAAATGTGGAGATACCTTGAAGCAGATATGAAAGGACTAAAGACGAAGACGGATGGATAAAATGGCGCGCAAGAGGTATTGGACGGGAGGGGAAAAGGCAATATAGGGGCGAGTGGCGTTGTGTGTACAAGAGAGTTCGATTCTTTGATAGTGCTAGTGTCCGTAATAGTTTTATTTATGTTTCCTTAACAGCCCCGTTGGGGGAAACAGCTTGATGCAGGAAAAGCAAATTTACAGATCCATGTCTCATGAAAGCCCAAATGTCTTTCTTATTTCTTAACTGGCGTACTCTCCAAGAGAAGAGAGATAGAAAACAGATGGCGAGAAAGAGAGTGAGCGAGGCCAATCTTTAATTGAAAAGCAAGAGGTGCGTCGGAGGGGAAAATTCACCATTTAAACTTTTCGACGTCACCAAAATTGGACTCTCTCTCTCTCTCTCAACAGCAGCCACTTCTGGAATCAGGACGGTTGTTTATTATCGAATCCGCAACAACTTTACCAAAACGTATGAGCTAAAGAGAATATTCCAGTTTCAAAACTCTCCCCTTCACACACAAAATTTGAACCTCTCCTAAAAATGAAAGAGAGAGAGAGAGAGAGAGAGAGAGAGAGAGAGAGAGAGAGAGAGAGAGAGAGAGAGAGAGAGAAAATTGATTTTGATTACCTCAGTAAGTAAATCTGTTTCAGTAAAACTTCCTAACTTATGCCCAAACGTGATCTAATTACTCCAACTTTACCTAATAATTGATTTACTTGATGATATTTTAATTTTCTTACAACGCCAAGCTCGAAAATCTTATAAAAATAAAGATTAACAAAGATTAAAAATTTCAGACCGGATATATACGGTGCCAATTAATGAGTGTTGCGCAGGGAATTATTATATACTCTTTTGATTTCATAAAACAATTGATTCAGTGCAATTTATGCAAAATTTTTATCATAAAATACATCACTCATAAAACAGTTAGCACTCAGTTTTTACAAAACACGCACATACATGTATATGTATATATATATCTATAGATATATATATATATATATATATATACACATATAATATTTTTAAGAGAGAGAGAGAGAGAGAGATATGAGAGAGAGAGAGAGAGAGAGGAAGAGAGATTTCTTTTGATTCAAAGAAGATTTTTTTTTTGGCAACACCATTTCTTTTGGTGTTTAAAATGCATGAAAAAAATATCAAATTCATACATACATACATACACATTCACATACATACGTACATATATACAATCATGCATACATCTGTATGTGTA